>NC_064304.1:82485217-82785217 GCF_023373825.1 Bactrocera dorsalis
GAAAATTCTAGCGAAAAAAGATGCGGCGGCTAACTGAAGGTTTCAGGACTGGATCATACCTCTCGTATGAACCCTCAAAGTGTGATCTAGCCAACCGATGCCCATAGGCATACTTAGACTATGGAGGGAACACTTCTCCCGCCTGCTGAATGGAAGTGAACACCTAACACCAGGAGGAGGCGAACCCGATTCCCCAATCGATGTACGATGGAGCAGACGTTCCATTTACCCGGCCAAGAAGAAGTTCGAATAGCAGTTGGCCCGGCTGAAGAACAACAAAGTGTTGACGAGCGTTGCGGGGTGTTGCCCTGTCCGAGCTACTCAAATACGGCGGCGAAGAACTGATAAGGAGCATGCATCAGCTTCTTTGTAATTTTGGATTGGAATTTAAGTGTGCTCCTGTCCAATCCACAAAAAGGGAGACCATATAATCTGCGCCGACTACCGCGGGATAACCCTCTGTCACACATTCGCATATGTAAGGTTCTCTCCACCGAAGCCTCCTTCTATAACAGATGGGTCGACATAAACTCGTAATGGACCGAATAATTGTTATTCCATTTCCAAGAACTGGCAACGCTAATTAGCCTGGATCAATATAATAATTTAGGGCATGTTTGCTGTCCACTTTGAAAATATAACAAGCAGTTCTAGGTCCTAAGAATCAAAATAGTTATACCAATTAGTTGATAGGTTGTCCGGGATCTGGTATGCTTACAACTGACCATCGAGCATTATCCTCACTTTATTATTACCTACCAAAATCAAAAATATACAGTCCGCAGCAAGCATTTTAATTATAAAACCACATGTACATGATGAATAAGCCTACAAACCTGTCAGAAAAATGGTATTTTCGTACCGATGATAGGATGTCCCTTTGATATACTTCGTACAATATCTGCGGGTTAAGATTTCGACGAAAGCTTGGGCAGGAGATATGCTTTCCACGTCGATTCAGCAGGTACATTTATAAACTGCACTGTCGTCATTATTAATGCAAGAAGAGCTTGTTGTCAGCATTGGAAGTCACTTGCCTAGCCATTTCAAAAAGCGACTATATTGCGCTGGGGGATTGATTCATACGACAAGGAACTTCTCTAAAGCCACAACTACTCGATCAAATAATGGCCGGGTACGTCGTACGACTACCATATGAGCCACCATTTTCCAATACTCCACGAATTGGCAGCAAAAACAAAGTCAAATTCTCTTTGACAACCTCATATTAAAAGCTCATACAACTTTTCGGCCCTGCAGGATGGCTTTCGCCAATAATGAAAAAAAAAACAACAATTCTAAACAAACCATACGCACAAAAATATTACTCATAATAAAATGATCCAAGAAGTCTAATAATATTTGCATCTACATAAGCTCCTCAAATTGGTGATTAATGGGAATCAGCTATACAAAGCATTAATTAACACGTTGACGGACACTTGCGTCTATAGCCGTCAAAGCGAAGTTCACTATGTGGCATGACGGCGACAGCCGTCTAAAACGAAACGGTCGTTTACAGACACTGCGGCGTCAAGTGTCAATTTTTGAACTTTACTTGTTCCTACTGTCCGTCAATGTGTTAATTATAAAGAATTCTCTACTACGAGTCGAAGCCGTTCTCCATTCACGGCACTCTCTCGCAAGAGCCCTCTATTATCACAGTCCTAACTAAGGAGTACCCATTCTGGCCATACCTGAGCCAGGCGTGGTGTTACTATCCTTCATAAGCCGAGAATAAATAAAATGCATAATTTCCGATAATAGAGAAAAAGCAAACAATAAACAAGCGGTATACGAAACCGATAAAATAAGAAAGTGTAAATAACCGCTAGTAAAATAATAAAAGCAGACAATCTCTTTACGATAATAATAACCCGTCAAAACACTTACATAAAATACAAATTTATATTAAAACCAAAACCTAATATTTTTTTGACATTTATGTCAAATTTCATATATATATTCATTAGTGTTTGAGATACGTGTAGTTTTGTGAGCTGCTAAAAGTGAGTTTTTCGTTTATTGCGATGTCGAAATTTGTTGAGCAAAGAATTTGCATTAATTTTGTTTACGGAATCAATTTTCTACTGCGGATACGTTGAGGATGGTGCACAAAGCCTTTGGTAATGAGGCTATGTCTAAAAAAATGTTTACAAGTGGTATAGTGAGTTCCCAGCCGGCCGTGAACGTGTCGAAGACGAACAGCGTCCAAGGCGGCCATCAACCTCAACCGATGAAGCTTACGTTCAACAAATCAAAGATTTGGTGTTGAAAAACCGTCGATTAACAATTAGAGACCTTGCTGATGAAGTTGGCATACGGCTCAGCCAATACCATTTTGAAGGATGTTTTGGGGGTCAAGCGCGTCAAATCCCGACTGGTACCGAAAACATTGAATTTTTTGGAAAAAAGGCTTTGCGTTGAAGTGTGTGAAACGATGCTTTCCGACTATCAGGGGGTCATGAAATGCATTATAACTGGCGATGAGACTTGTATCTATGCTTACGATCTCGAAACAACCGATCAATCGAGTGAATATCGTGCCAAAAGAGAGCCGAAACCAAAAAAATCGCGCCAAAGTCGCTCAAAAATCAAGGTCATGTTGCCTGTTTTCTTCGATTATCGTAGTGTTGTGCACTATGAATTCCTTCCAACCGGTCAAACAGTCAATAAGGAATATTATTTGAACGTTATGCGTCGTTTGTGTAACGTTATCCGCCTAAAAAGGCCGGAATTGTGGAAAGACAATTCTTGGTTTTTACACCACGATAATCCCATACTGCCCTCGTAATTCTTGATCATTTCGCCAAAAACTGAACCCATATCGTTCCGCAACCACCGTATTCACCTGATCTGGCGCCGTGCGACTTCTGGCTGTTCACCAAGCTCAAAAGACCGTTCCGGGGCGCTACGCTCAAAGCTTAATAATAAAACATCCGGATACCCCTCGTCCGCTCGCCGTCGATTTCAATCGTACGTTCGCACGTAGCGAGTACATTTAGATTTTCCTTTTACATATTTTGTGATTAAATGTAAAATAACAACATTACCTTTGTAAATTAAAATAACTTACATAAAATAAACAGAGAATTTTTTCTTGCCCCCGATTAAACAAGCGTAAAAAATCAATAACTGAATACGCCAGACACATTAAATTTTATCTACGATATGGTATAGGAGGGCTTCATGGGAGCCGGTGTGAAAATTTGACGATGGACATGGCACCGCCTATATGCAAAGTTGTCAAAGTATGACGTTCGGTGTGAATTTCTGGCAAAATTTTTGACGCATAACTTATATAAATAGGTGGCAACTCTCAATTTTTGTTTACATATCAGCAGATTATCAGCAAATATACAACACAGTTGATATAGTGCTGTAATTATTACGTAGCTCGAACGTACCTATAGTCTAATTTACCTAAGTTTAGCTGGTTCACGAGGGCGCTGTGTCCAGACTTCATTAAAACCACAGAGTGACAGAGTTCGGCACTACAGGGGTCGTTTTAGTCTGCAGTTCAGTTTCCTCAACCTAAATGGGCACTTTCTATTTACTTCCTTTAGCTCTAGCCTTTGTCCCAAGGAACAACTTTTTCTTCATAGTTAAATATCTCGTTCTTAAGTTTAATTAACTAAATATTTCGTCCGACAATCATCCTAAAATCGTTGGTGACAATACTGATGTGGAAAAGTAACATATACTTGGTATTTCCAGAAAGCTGTGTCAACACACACAAAGAAGGTTCGACGTCAAGAAGTTGCTACTCGTCTTGCACTCCTGCTCTCTGAGAGTATTCATCAGCAATTCTGTATAAGAGAACTGTGGAACGGCGACAAGCTCCTTACGTACAGCTCCAAGCGAAACCATTTCGTAAAGGTTGAAAGAACAGCTAGCACGACCAGAACTGTCGTGTCGTAGCGGAGAGAAAACGTGCGGCTTACCGCGTGATGTGGCTGAATAGATAGATACCGAGAGTTGAAGAGGGAAGCGAGGCAAAAATGCGTGAATATGAAGAGATGATAAAATATGGCGACTAAAGGAAAGTTTCAAGATCGGAGTATACTCTTGTAGAACCTGCAGAGGTGATCTCTCTGACTGATGCCCAGAGCATACTGACATAATTCAGTCTGCTGAATGGCAGTGAAAGCATAAAACCCAGAGATGGTGAGTCCGATTTCCCAATTGATGACGATTGAGCAGACGTTCCATTGGCCGACCATGAAAAAGTTCGAATAGCAATTACCCGTATGAAGAACAACAAAGTGGTGACGATCGTTGGGTTGCCGGCCGAGCTACTCAAATACGGCGGCGAAGAACTGATAAGGAGCATGCATCAGCTTATTTGTAGAATATGGTCGGACGAATGCATGCTCGATGATTGAAATTTAAGTGTGCTCTGTCCAATCCAAAAAAGTGAGACTCCACTATCTGCGCCAACAGAAAGAGTAAAGCTCACTGCCAACAAACTGATTGGACCTTATCAGTGTGGCTTTAGAGCTGGAAAATCAACAACGACACCGTCTCTTTGTCGATTTCAAAGCTACTTTTGACAGCACGAAAAGGAGCTGCCTTTATCCCCGCAAAACTAATACGCCTGAGTAAACTGACGTGGAGCAATACCAAAAGCTCCGTTGGGTTCGGGAAGGACCTCCCCAAGCAGTTCCATACCAAACACGGTTTTAGATTTATCTATAGTTGTATTTCTTTAATCTCCTGTTGGAAATAATTCTAACTGCAGAGCTTAATCGACCAATAACAGTCTTCGAATCGAAATACAACGTAGAATAACTCTTGCCAAGAGTTGCTACTTTGGACTGAGTAGGTATTTGAGAAATAAAGTCCTCTCTCAACGTACAGAAACCAAACTCTATAAGTCACTCATTATATCGCATTACGAGAGCATTGACATAGTTCAGCGATTTAAAAGACAGCGGCTACGCGGGCTACGTCAAGTCGTACGTATGCACGAAAACACTCCAGCTCTGAAAGTATTCGCCCCAATACCCGCCGGGGGAAACAGAGGAAGGGGAAGATTATAGTAAACTCGGCTATAACCGCGTAAGCGGTGTCTACGCCAATAAAGAAGAAGATAGGCAATACTTCGAACAGTTCATTTGTAACCATTCCCTTACAATAACATTATCATTAAAAAATAGTGAGAACTTAGTTGCGCATCTAATATTATTCCTGGACCTATGTAATTAGTCTTTAGTTCTAGCTTTATCGTACATACATTCAACCATCTTTCCATCTGCTCAGAGCTATTTGTCCAAAGTGAGTATAAAGCTGGATTTGTATCGTTCTCAACGGGAATGGTGTTAACTCCCCCACGGATTCATCTAAAGAGGCTCTTAGCTTGGCCCACTCGTCTGCTTTTAATGTTGCGTTGCTGTGGCCGGGAACCCAAATCATTTTAGTATTGAGTAGAGCTGCCATTAAGGATAAAGCCTTCCTATAATTGTTGAATACAATGAGAGGGAGAGAGATTTAGAAATCATCGGAGTATACACTCGCCCCCAGTCCATTTTTAACCCGTCGGTATAGATAGAGGTTGTATAAACCTCCCTTACTAAACATCTTTTCCACTCACGTGTAGAGTGTATCCTCATCCGTAGTTATTACGTCCGTAGTTATTATTTCCGAGAGTGCAGCATTGATTGGAAAATAATCCATGGCAAATTTTGTGAATATTTCTTCTCAAATAAATCCGTACAAGTATTTGTTTTTGATTGACAATTTGTATGTCAGGTGTCACCAAAAATTAAGAAATGTTGAGCAAAATCGAATAATCGAATGATTTAATATGCGAAGAGAGTAAAACTGTTCGGTGCTTTATTGAGTACTTCTAAATACGAAATGCTGACTACGGTGTTTAATAGAAATATATGTAGGGAATTATTAGATAAAATATAGTAGAGTTTGTAATTCTTCCGTGAGTCTTATTAAGATAAAGCTTTCATTCACCCTTATCCATGCTCCGCAGAAAAGTGAAGTAAGAAAACGATGTTGTGATAATCTGGAATGAAAATGATAAACGATGTATGTATGTTTAGAACGCAACTTACATTTCTAAAGTAAACTAAGAAAGACGTTGTGAAAAAATCTTGTAAACGTGTTGTCCCAAAGGAACATCAAATGCACTTAAAATATTATGTAGAATAAACTGCTTACCGCACGAAACTTTTCCAATCGTAACGGATAAATATTGCCAGCCGTGAATTCGAAAGCTTGTTGAGAATTCGTCAAAAAAATAAGATAATCGGTCCGTACCTCACATAGGTGCAAGTACCAGGGGCTACGTAATAGAGCCTCATCGCAGCTTTGACTACATATATGGATTATCTCGCTGGCATAGCAAGTCATAAATAAATCACACAGCCCTAAAAACAGGTAATGGCCTATCGAAAATACTTTCAGAAAAGTTTCGCCCTCCGATAACTGATCCGAAGGAAATTAGAAGAAGTCAAATTAAAAGAAATAAGTAGATATTAATTAAAGCTCATTCATATTCGATAACCCACCTTGACTATATTAAAGGCGGCCATGCAAAAAAAGAGTGTGATCAAAACCGTCTTCACCAACCAAATAAAATTAAATAATCTCTGCAATTTACGCAAAACATTCAATATGAAAATGTGATGCTCGACACATGGCTTTAGAGCGTAGTTAAAGGCTTCTCGAAAGCTACGAGGTCTTGATGTTTCAGCTGGATTTGGTATGTGAGGTAAGCAATCCAAATCGAAAGGTAATTCGTCCGTAACATAATACTCATTGATCTCCTCATTTGGCATCCGTTCTTTATCTCGTAATTCTCTTGATGAGCCAATTTAAAGAAAATATTAAAAATAAATAACTTTAAAATTAGTAAAGACAAAAATCTCTTATTTGTCATTTATTCTTTTATGAAACTCTAGATCTACATACGCAGTATTGTTCTTATACAAAAGGGCAGAGTTTAATCAAAGAAAATGTTTCAAAAGTCGAATAAACTGTTAAGATAAAAAGTATTAGGAAATGGGAATTAGTTTGAAGAATTATAGAATCGATAATATTTTATAAATTTACAGCCTTATTCACTGATCTCAAAAAAATCCCAACTCTCGCTATTGTGAGTTCTTCGAATTTTGTGAGGTTAAACTTACCCCGCATCTCGACAGGCTAAAGTTTATGGCATACTAACTGTCAAATGTATTGCCGTTGCCGTTGCTAATTTACATACCAATTAAATTAATAAATTTAATATGAAAAATGATATTTTGATGTGTATTTGTATAAGTTTATTAAATTTAAGGCTTCGCCAATCAATTTTGTTAAATTTTATTACAAATTAAACTAAATATTAATTTTTTAGAAAAATATATTAAATTATTTGGAAACTGTACTTATTATTTCGTACTTTGTTTTTGTTATTTAACACAACCGTCTTAATACTCGCGCTACTAAATTTAAAATTACCGAAATGAAACTGCCGTCGGTATATACATACATACATATGTGAATGGGATGTATAGTCTCTTCGAAATTTACATAGAAATGAAAACTGATCATTCAAACTGCTGAAGTGACGGTTTATTGCATGCATTATTCCATAAGCAATATCGAGTCTCCATAGGCAATACGTGCAGGTTAGTTTACAATAATTTTTTGTTTGAAAGCAAACTTCACAAATCAGTTGTGAGATTTTCTCGGAATAGGGCTGTTATTTAATACTGATTGTTAAGTTAAATGGTTGGTTTGTGAGCATCAAATAAAAGCTAACTAAAATAAGGTGTAGTAAAGTTGGGCCTCTTTAAAACATAATCTCTAAATTTGGTTCATATTTACATTAATTCACTTTTGCCTGCACCCATATAAATGTAGGTCGTTGCCACTATATTCTTCAAACTGCAGTTCAGAATATCGAATTGTCCGGAGAGTAAGTAACAAAGTGATAAGAAGTAAGCGCTGTTAACCACAAATAAAGTCGACATTTGTACTTGCGCCACGGTTTGAAAAATGTAAGCGATTTCGTAAATAAACGGTGCCTGAAAGTAAAATTTACATATGTATGTATGTATATTTATTTATAAAAGTATTTGTTTTTTTTTTTGTTTGAGTGAGAGTAAATCTCTGCAAATTCTGTTGAACCTTATAGTCCACAGGATACCAGCAGACCAGCGGCAGCGTTCGGTTTCTGTAGATAATTGGTAGAAAAAATTGAAATACTATAGCTGAGATACAGCCGGCAGCGAATATTTTTATGCCGTTATTGACCTTTTCCGAGCACGCTTTCATGGTGACGTAAGAAAATCCTAAAAAAAAAAAGTTAAAAATGTGATCGGGTAATGGATTGCATGTATTAGAGTTTGATCAAAAATATACCGCTACCAAAATGTGAAAGTTATATAAAATCGATCGTTTATACAAATACCATACGCAATGTAAATATTTTCGAACTTCCGCTTGACTTTATAGCATATATATGTATATATGTATATATATATATATATATATATATATATATATGTATATATATATGTATAACAAGTCAAGCTGTGGGAGATTTTACTGAACTTCTGAAAACTCGTCTCCCTGATGAAAATGTGTCCTAATGACGAAAAAGAAAAAAAATCATTATTAGCCTTAGTCCCAAATATACTTATATCCGCTGGCTTTATAAGATACATATCGGTCAATCTGTGTGGTATTTCAATACAACTCTGAGGGCATTTTTTTGGGGCAAGTGCCTAATAAAGGTAGTTATGGCCAGGAATTTAGTTTTATTATAAAGAAATTATGTTTTTAAAATGATTTCGGGCAACTGACCGATCTCAGCCTCGAGGCCTAGTTTTGGACTACTTTTAGCTGCATTCGGGATATACATATGTCAGCAATAACGATTCTAATATTCTTTTAAAAAATGTCAATCTTTGCAGGTTTATCTGAGAAGGGAAGCGACTGCATATAACCTCACTAAAAGTTCTCCAGCGGTGTTAAATTGCACGATCTTGTAGGCCAGTCCACAGGCCCACGGCGCGATATAATGCGCTAACCAAAAGTTGTCTTCAATAAATTGATATTTTCTTTAGATGTATGGCATGTAGCGACTTCCTGTTGGAACCAAAGGTCATCCACATCAACATCCTCTAATTCAAGCACGATAAAGTCATTAATCATGGCTCTATAGCATTCCCAGTTAGCTGGCTTCAGTTTTGAAGATACATGGAACAAAGATTCCAGCCGTTAACCTTACTGTATCCCCACCATCAGTTAATTAGCCCTCATATTCAGAAAACTTTCGTCTCTTTGGTTAAGTTTATAACACCTTTATAGCATTTGAGTTTGTTTTGTTGATTGAAACACATATGTATGTATAAATATCATAGACATAAAGATATGTAAGTGTAAAATTGAATTGAGTGAGTCTATGACCTATAATGCAAGTGAAAAATATACCAAATATGGTGTGCAGATGGATACTATCGATGCTTGAGAATAGGATTTTATAGCTTCAAACGGCGCTGCAACACAAACAAGTTATGTGAGTAGAGGGATGCCTCAAGGGGGGGTCCTCTCTCCGCTTCTATGGGTTGTAGCGCTGAACGAAATACTCATCCAACTAAACGGGGGAGGAGTGAAAGCAGTAGCGTTTGCAGACGATATAGTGTTGTTGGTATCAGGTTTGTTTCCTTCAACAGTCAGCGAGATTATGGAAAGAGCACTTCGTAGTTTAAACCTATGGGCTAAAAGCAATGGTCTAGGAGTTAACCCGAACAAAACAGAACTAATGCAATTCACAGGCAGAACCAAAATACCTCAGCTTCAACTTCCGGTACTAAACTGCACAACACTCACTCTATCCCCAACAGCTAAATACTTGGGGGTGGAGATTGACACCAAATTGTCCTGGAAAATAAATATAGAAAAAAGAATAAACAAAGCATATATGGCCTACTATACTTGTAAGAAAATCATCAACAGGAATTGGGGCCTCCAACCAAGTATAATCATGTGGATGTACACGGCGGTCATAAGACCCATACTTACATATGGAGCTCTGGTATGGTGACCAGCGCTAAACAAACTGTACAACATTAGAAAATTAAATTGAATACAAAGAGCAGCATGTGCGGGTGTTACGGGCGCAATCAGGTCATGTCCGACTGACGCGCTCAATGTGATCCTGCATCAACTACCAATGGACATTTTTATTCAAAAAACAACAGCTATTACGGCGATAAGAATAAAAGAATTGGGAGGTTAGAATCAGCAGAACAACGGACATAGTGCAATTCTAAACAAGCTCACTATTAATAAATCAGACTGCATTCTCGCAAGGCTGGATTTCAATAGACACTTCCAGGTGAGGATACCATCTAGACGGGAATGGAGAAGAGGTTCAATAGCAGAGGAGGATACGACCTTAGTTTACATAGACGGGTCCAAAATGGACTGCGGAGTGGGCACGGGGGTATTCTCCGCTGATCTGGGCATATCTCTCTCTATACGTCTACCGAACTCGGCTAGCATCTTCCAAGCAGAAGTACTAGGCATAGAAAAGGCCTGCGAAGTTCTATTAGAAAACCACGGGAATATACATAAAGCAACTATATTTACGGATAGCCAGGCGGCCCTCCTGGCACTGTCTTCACCCATGACAAATTCCAGTATAGTTCACAACTGCAAGAGAGCACTAAGCTCAATAAAAGACAAGCTCCAACTAAACTTGATCTGGGTTCCAGGAACATTTTCGGTAACGAAAAAGCAGATGAGTTGGCAAAGGCAGGAGTTTTCCTCAACGAATCCGTGGCGGAGCTAATACCAAGCTATAATAGACAATTTCAACAAGTTACAAATAACAGATGGAAAAACATTACAAAATGCGTCATAACTAAACAATTATGGCCAACATATGACAGGAAAAGAACCAACGACTTATTAAATAGGTCAAGAAAAAGTATTTACAGAATAACTGCTACCACAACGGGGCACTGGCCATTTGGGGAACATGCGTTCAAAATGGGTATGCCCTAGAATGACATCTGCCGTGGCTGCGGAGTAGCAGGGAACAAGAAAACAATCTTCCACTTTCTCTGCGAATGCCCAGCTCTAGCACAGATCCGACACAAAGCACTCGGAATCCACCAAGCACCAAACCTTGAATGGATTTCCACCAAAAGCATATCGGACATAAGTAGATTCATCGAAACCTCATAATGATTTGAGAGAGAAGGTGAAACGTAATAGCAGACACAGGAGGTTTCTACGAATAATGTATCAAAATGGCACATCAGTGCTAATTGAGCCCGATAGGGCTGCACTCCAACCTACCTTCCTACCTGGTTGGATCCTGAGATATTTTCGTTGAACAACGAATATCGATTTCCAAAAGTTTGTCAATACCTGAAAGTATTTCCCTCTTTGAACTTTGCAAATTGCGAGAGTATAAAACGTTCGGTTGCTCACGAACTTAGAACTTTTTACATTTTTTTAATTGTCCTGATACCAAAAAGGAACAACTTTCTTAATTTATAATCAAATTTAAAGTACGTCATTGTCGACAATTATTAAAACCACAGAACTACAGATTTATTTGCTTCCGACTTCAAATTGATTTGCGAAAATCGGTATATGGGAAGTTCTTTAGGCATATCGAAAATTAAAAACCGTTTTATTATTTTTCACGAAAATTTCTTTCTTCTCTAAATGAATTCTAAATATCACACTGCGAAATATCACATCACTTACCGACAGCCGAATGAACTATATATTCTTTATTTACGTAATCCAAAATTCCATTGGTAAGATCGGGGTACACATATCGAAAAATCAGTTTTATGATAGTAGCCCACAAGTACAAAGCCGTTTGAATGCCCACATTAATTAGAAATTCCAAATCTCCATTGTCATAATTGAAGTAAATGGTACAGAGGAAGAGCACTAACATATGAAGCACCATAAAATCGAGAAATATGTCCAGAATCCAATTAAGTAGCACACTGTAACGATGAAAGCGTTGTGGCAGAAATTCTTCGAACGGTGTTGGACGTATCGCAGTTATATACAAAAGCCAACGCATATATCGGAATAGATCGCAACGACTTTCGTTCGATATGCAGCCGTTCGGGTTGGCACAGCGCTCGTCATTACCGATATTTTGTTCCCTTACTGGAATCATTTTACGAAACTCAGATCTTTCAAGTCACTTACTATTTTCTAGCGCTTCACAAAGCGTTCTTTTATAGAATTTTTGCCAGAATCGCAATGTTTGTTGTTGCAGGTAAGAAACGCCTTCTAATTGTTCGAAATTCGAGACGCAATTATGCAAAATGTAAGGGTACTTTATTAACACCTCGGGTCGTTAATACAACTAATGACATTTTAATTTAGGGTTAGTGATGAAAAGAGCTGCGTTTATTCACAAATAAATAAGTAGTTTAGTATTCAAGTTCTAACTTCGATCACACGGTCGGTGATGCTAAAACAGTTTGTCAACTAGACGAACAGGAGATTGAATTCTCACTAAGTGATTCCTTCTTGGTGTGCTGAGTTAACTCTCATGTAGATGGATAGTCTTCGAAACGTCGATAGCAATGCCGCAATTTCTCATTGTTGTGATTATATGCTCCATTTTCTATACACGGTTTGATTTTAAGAAAATACTTAATGGAAAGGGTTTAGTCCTGTTTCAATATCAGATGGGTCGACAACAAAAATCCAGTTTCTAGAATAAAAATATATCAATTGGTGGCCATTATAGTTTGCTTATCCATATAAAAGGAAATTCGTATATCTTAAACGTAATAAGTGGAACGAGGTGATTGACGAGTGTACGAGCTAATTGCGGATAACGACATAGAGCTGCTGCATTATTAACTAGTTTTATACATGAACAATAAAAGTACTTCCTTCCTGTTGTTTTTGTAAAAAGTTAAAACATCTTTTCCACAGAAATTACTATAAAATTAAAGTCTTTCGAACAAAATTAGAGCAAAATAAAATTTATTATAGAAGTATTAAAACCTTAAACTACTAGAACCCTGCAGAAAATGCTCCGGTTTGAATGTAGAATTATGAAGAAAATCATACTTATGTATTTCTCTTTAAGAACTTTTAAAAATGCAAATTGTATAAGCATGAGACCGTAAAGCTTATAAAATTTGCTTCGAAATTCTTGTCTTCAAATTGATGTTCTTTTCTAATCAATTTAAAATCGAAAATGTAATTCCTTGAACACATCATTTACAGTTAAGATTCCGTATATCAAAGTTCTTTTGATGCCGCGAAAATAAAAAAATCTATTTATAATTTTCCATGAAAACCTTTGTCTTTACTAAATATAAATTTAAATTTTACACTGCTACTACTTATCGACAGCCGAATGAACCACGTTTTCTTCATTTACGAATTTCACAATTTCATTGGAAAGCTCGAGGCATACCAAACATCGTAAAGAGATCACAGCGCTCGGTTTCGCCGACATTTTGCTTACATGCTGGAATCATTACACGAAAACACTGGACCTGCAAGTACCTTACTATTTCGGAGAGCTTAAGAAAACGTTCCTTCGTAGTGAATTTGCAGAATTTTTTCAAACCCTTAAGGTCATTAAGCGTACTTTATTCACACCTCTTTGTGTAAAGTCAACTAATGACATTTTAATTTAAGGTTAGTGGTGAAAAGCACAGTGTTTATGCAGAAACAACGGCATTTCAATAACCAGTTGTGTTAAATTCATACAAATTCATAACTGTAAAATTAAAAATTCATGTGTGCAACTAACTTTGATCAAACGCTCTTTTTCAACTATGTATGAGTGTAAAGTTTGAGGCATTGATATGGAAAACCTGAAGATTCATTGTGTTAGGGAGTTTTTATCTGGACAAACGTCTCGACTAATTCTATTAATATTTTTGCGTTAATCCACATATTTTTGAGAAATCTTGTCCACTTAATTTCATTAAAATGTCACACATTTTGACGGCAACATCAGAAAGTCGAAAATCCCTATATAAAGTATATTCGGTTCAAAAATGTTTGGGGTGATTGCATTCACTTTTGACATTGCTCAGGTACACGCGATAACATATTTTGAAGTAATTTATAAATACTCACATACTCATCGACATATTCGGCATATGGTTGGAATAACGAAAATGCGATCTATATCAATTATATCATTGTTCTCAACTTTATTTCTAATAATATAGGGAAGTAAAATTAGATCATGGCCTAAGCGCCTTATTCCATTATAATGATTGCTATTTCAATGTTTGTTTTGTTTTTCTCATATAATTTATATTATATTAAAATTTAGCAGTCGAAACCGTGTTGTCAAACCGTACGGTCGCATTTTTCTTTTTCTCTCGCTATTGCTGTTGTTGAGCATCTGCATTCTAGCGGTGTCTGTGTTATAACGCTACTTTACAGTTGTGCACTAAAAACTTTTTTACTGTTAATTTCTCGTTGTGTTTATTTCTTATTGTTAACTTGTGCTACATTCATACATTTTTGCATACATAAGAAGTAATATTTTTCACAATGCCCCCCTGGGGCCCCCAACAATCTGGGTGATAATAGGTTTGCCCTATTATCCTCAGCCCAGAAGACTAAAAGAAAAAAGCCTGAACAATCAACGTTGGACCTATTTCCGGAACTCCCCATAACAAAGAAGGATGACCCCAAATACCTCGTCATTAAGTCGCGGAATGCCAGTAAACCTATTACATCCATCTCCTGCTTCGCGATTTATAAAGGTATTCAAGCTACCAGTAAAGATATTAACAACATCTCGTCACTTCGCGATGGCAGCCTACTCCTCCTTGTAAAAAATCAAAAAATTGCTGATAAATTTCTTTTCACTAAGAATCTATCCGGTGCAGGTGCTGTTGAAGTTGCCCTTCACAGAACCCTTAACTGAGTCAAGGGCACAATTTATGCCCCCTTTATTTGCCAACTTAGCGACGATGAAATAATTGAAGGTCTCAAGGAACAAGGTGTCTCTGCAGTCCATAAGTTTAACAAAATAGTTAAAGGCGTTCGTGTACCTACTGGTGCCGTATTATTAACATTCAATAAATATACTCTTCCTAACAGAATTGATGTAGCCTGGAGAACCCTAGATGTCCGTCCGTACTACCCTAATCCTATGCACTGCAAATCTTGTCAGCTATTAGGACACACCGCTAAACACTGCGAAAAAACTCCTTCCTGTGTCATTTGCAACCTTCCTTCTAACCACTCTCCTCCTTCTGATTGCACCAGAGTTTACTGCGCTAACTGCGCAGGTGAACACCCCTCGTCTTCAAATGCTTGCCCTAAATTTATTCAATCGAAAGAAATATTAAAGATTAAAATTATACACAAAATTATACAATGGCGTGACGCCATTACCAGGTATAAAAATCAACTTCCTTCCACCCCATCCCCCTTCTCCTTCGCCAACGTGGCAAAAATGCAAACTAACAGCGATATAAATACAAACTCAAAAAATTATCATAACAAAAATAATACTTCAATATCAAAAAATTCTAACCTCAATAATAACGCAACAACAACAAAAGATTCATCCTCCACCAACAATCCATTGCATTACATAGAACTTCCAGAAACTTCAAAGACCTCTCCTCTTCTCTACCCCCCACCCTTGAATTCTTCCCCTTCGCCCTCTTTCTCTCCACTGTCTCCCATCTCATCGCCCTCCTCACACACCATATCTCCCCTGGCATCTTTTGCCATCTCTCCTCTTGCTCATAACACCTATCCAACTTCCTCCTCCCTTTCATCTCCGTCACCCTCGTTGATGGAACAATAAATTCCCATAACCTCACATTATTATTTTTTTTTTATTTTTCCTTCCATGTTAACAATCCTTCAGTGGAATATCAATGGATACTTAAATAATTACATCGAACTCGAACTTTTAATTAAAACATTCAACCCTCAGCAATAATAATAAATGAAACTCATCTTGCCAACAATATTGTAGCTCATACCCCCTAGGCATATGTATATAGGTTATTTTTATAACCTCCCCAGCAATACCACCAGCAAACAGGGAATAGCCATTTTGATCAACAGAAAAGTACCACATAACACCCTCCCCCCTACTCCTTCAAACATCTCCTCCCTCTCCATAGAAATTCTTTCTCCTAATAAACTCATCATTATTTGTGCCTATTCCCCTCCTAATGAATCTTTCACTTTAAGTGATTTCAAAAGTTCACTAGCGAAATCAATTCCTCTTCTAACCCAAAAAAGATCTGGGCTGACATAAGGAGACTGTCTGGTTTAACCTCCTTTTTTCCGATTTCTCTCCTCAATTCTTCTCGTGGCAATCTACTATATCCGCAAGATATAGCCTTAGAATTTGCGCTTCAAAATCAGAACAATTTTATCTGACGTCCCTAATATCAGTCACCAAAGCTATGCTGATGATTTAGTATTATTTTCTAATTCCTCCGATTTGTCCGTTGTTACGTCTTCCTTTTCTAAAATCTTATCCCTCTTATTCCATTGGTCCGGTTCTTCGGGCACGTCAATTTCTTCCTCTAAATCTAAGTTATTACATATTTGTAAGAAACATCATTGTAATACACCCACACTTACCGTTAATTATATAAATTTAATCTGTACAGATAGTTTTAAGTTCCTAGGCTTAATATTAGTCTCTAAGTATTCATTTAAGCAACATTGTCAATATGTAAGAAAAAGACTATATGTTACCAACATCTCCGATAAAAAAAATATTGCCTGAATCTGGACTGCCTTTTTTAAAAGACAATATGGAAGACAGCTTATATAAACTCTATCAATAATTCGGTTCCCATATATATCATTCCCATATATTCAGTTTAAGGGTTCATTGAAGTCTAATTACAGCTTCTGTTCACCGCTATATAAATGTCTATGGGGTATTCCATACCAAATCGACCACTTTTTAACCCGACCTCTTTAGATTTTGCTGAAACTTATCCATCCTTTTCTACCCTTTGAAAAACATTTTTGAGAATTTTTTCAAAATTTTTTGTCCAACTTCAAAAAAGTTATGAATTTTGCTATTTTTTGCTAAAAAAATGGCTTTTTTATATTCAAATAGCCATAACTTTTGTAGAAATTGACTTTTGGGGACCTTTTTTTTTAATTTTTGTTTTTGAATGAACTTTTCGAAAAAATACTCGAAAAAAATTGAAGACGATCAATTATATAAAATAATCGGTTTATTTAAGTAAAATCCTATTTTTTTTTTTTTTTGAAATTTCGCCATTTTTGTCTGTGATCACGCTCTTTTTTTGCATGGCCACCTTTAACATAGTCAAGGTGAGTTATCGAATATAAACGAGCTTTTATTAATATCTACTTATTTCTTTCAATTTCACTTCCTCTAATTTCCTTCGGATCAGTTATCGGAAGGCGAAACTTTTCTGAAAGTATTTTCGATGGGTCATTACTTTTTTTTGGGGCTGTGCGATTTATTTATGACTTGCTATGCCAGCGAGATAATCTACATGGGAAGTCAAGGCTACGATGAGGCTCTATTACGTAGTCCTTGGTACTTGCATCTCCATGAGGTACGCGCCGATTATCTTTTATTTTTGACGACTGCTCAACAAGCTTTTGAATTCACGGCTGGCAAAATTTATCCATTACGATTGGAAAGGTTTCGTAAGGTAAGCAGTTTATTCTACATAATATTTTAAGTGCATTTGATGTTCCTTTGGGACAACACGTTTACAAGATTTTTTCACAAGGTCTTTCTTAGTTTACTTTAGAATTGTAAGTTGCGTTACAAAAATACATCGTACATCATTTTCCTTGCAGATTATCACAACATCGTTTTCATTCTTCACTTTGCTGCGGAACATGGATCGGGATGGATGAAAGTCTTATTTTAATAAGGCTCACGGAAGAATTACAAGCTCTACAATATTTTATCTAATAATTCCCTATATAAATTTATATTAAACACCGTAGTCAGCATTTCGTATTTAGAATAATGCACCGAACAGATTTACTCTCATCACACGAAATATTAAATCATTCGACTATTCGATTTTGCTCAACACTTCTTAATTTTTAGTGACACCGTGGACATACCACAAAGTTTCGGAACTATGCGAATAGCTGACATACAAATTGCCAATCAAAAACAAATCCATTGTATGGAAGTATTTTTTGATTTGACAAGAAATATTCACAAAATTTGCCATGCATTATTTTCCAATGCTCCCTCGGACACATTGTTCACATTGAACCATTAAAGCATATAGCTTCTATTCAAACTGACCAATCAAAATCGAGACAATCAAAGAACGTGGATTGATATATCCATCTAGGATTACGTTTTAGACAACCAGACCTGTTCTACGGATATAAACGGCTGTATTGTAGTGATTTTATGAATCATTTGAAATAAACAAAAATGACTCAGCTTTCTGGATATATTAAATATATGGTCTTCTTTCTCATCAGTAAGTCACCTACGGTTTTAGGATGATTGTTGGTCGTCGAAGTCCCCTACATAGGGTTGTGCGCTGGGTTTGGGACCCGCCACGTAAAAAAAACACCCCCAATGAATAGTAACAACCAGCCTTGGATAAGAGAAAACCCTTTTGATGACGACCATGGACAACAGTCGAGAGTGTTTAACGTGGGATCCTACCTGCGAAGGCCTAAATCCACGGTGCTCAGAAGCACAACGGATCAATACAATGCGTCGATCAGCGCCCTGAAAACGGGGTAACGATTTTCAGTACCAATCGGCAGTGTGGCATGGACATACTAACCACCTTGATAGGGTTCGAGGCCCATCTTAAACCTCTTCCGTACTATGTGCCCGGCGCCAGGTTGTAATGCAACTCCACATTTAACTGACAAAATCAGTTCTTCCCGCGATTTGGGTTTTAACCACAGCCACCACGAATCTCCACAAAGGGCCAAACCCAATGAGCAGGTTTTACCTCCAAGGGCTTACTGCTCCCCGTGGTACCAGGTTAAAGTCTCTGGTAGGACCTTGTAACCGAAGTTACTAACAGTTGAGTTTCCACACAACTCTGGACTGGCTGCCAGGATCTAAGTCCGCACTTACGACAGGCATGCCTTACCGCGGGTATATTCGGTTCCCCCCCTGCACCAGGGGCACCTGGAATGTCCGGTCCCTTAATTGGAAATTGAAAGTAAAGGCTAACATCACCGCCGTCCAAGAAATGCGATCCTCGGGACAGTCACAGAGACGAGTAGGTCCTTGTGGCATTTACTGCAGTGGCCATATAAAGGAGCGCAAATTCGGTGTAGGATTCGTGGTGGGAGAGAAACTCCGTCGCCGAGTACTGTTATTCACCCCAGTGAATGAACGTCTGGCCACAATCCGCATCAAAGCGAGGTTCTTCAACATATCGCTGATTTGCGCCCACGCCCCGATGGAAGAGAAGGACGATGTGGCCAAAGATAACTTTTATGAGCGCTTGGAGCGCACTTATGAGAGCTGCCCCCGCCACGATGTCAAAAACGTGCTTGGCGACTTTACCGCCAGGGTGGGCAAAGAAGGTATCTTTGGCACTGCGGTCGGTAAACTCAGCCTCCACGAGAGGAAACATCCCCAAATGAGTTGAGGCTGATTGACTTCGCCCGGGCCCGAAATATGGTTATCTGTAGTACTAGATTCAAGCATAAGAAGATTCATCAAGCTCCGGATCGAAAAACCACCAACCAGATCAATCATGTTGTGATAGAGGGAAGACACGTCTCCAGGGCTTTAGACGTGCGTACGCTCCGAGGTCCTAACATCGACTCGGACCACTATCTTGTTGCATCAAAAAACGCACGCCAACAAACACAAAGAAGGTTCGACGTCGAGAAGCTGCAATCACAACAGGCACCCGAACGATTTTCTACTCGGCTTGCACTCCTGCTCTCTGAGAGCACTCGTCAACAACTCGGTATAAGGAAACTGTGGGACGGCATTTCTAACTCCTTACAAACGTACAGCTGCAACCGAAATCATTGGCTTTCGGAAAGTGTAAAAGAACAGCTGGTACGACGAGGAGTGCCGTGTCGCAGCGAAGAGAAAACAGGCTGTCTACCTCGCAACGTTACGATCGACCACAACACGTGCGGGATGGGATAGATATGTACCGAGAGTTGAAGAGGGAAGCGAGACGCATTTGCAGACAGAAAAAGAAAGAGGCCGAAATGCGTGAGTATGAAGAGCTTGATAAGCTGACCGACAGGGGTAATTCTCGAAAATTCTCCGAAAAGATGCGGCGGCTAACTGAAGGTTTCAAGACCTGAGCATACTCTTGTAGAACCTTCAAAGGTGATCTAGTCACCGATGCCCAGAACATACTTAAATTATGGAGGGAACACTTCTCCAGCCTGCTAAATGACAGTAAACGCACAACGCCAGGAGAAGGCGAACCCGATTCCCGATGGATTGCCCGTCTGAAGAGCAATAAAGCGGCGGGGGCCAATGGATTGCTGACCGAGCTATTCAAACACGGCGGCGAAGAACTGATAAGGAGCATGCATCAGCTTCTTTGTAAAATATGGAGGGACGAAAGCATACCCAACGATTGCAGTTTAAGTGTGCTATGCCCAATCCATAAAAAAGGAGACCCCACGATCTGCGCCAACAACCCTGGGATAAGCCTCCTCAACATCGCATATAAGGTTCTATCGAACATATTGTGTGAAAGATTGAAGCCCACCGTCAACAAACTGATTGGATCTTATCAGTGTGGCTATAGACCTGGCAAATCAACAACCGACCAGATATTCACCATACGTTAAATATTGGAAAAGACCCGTGAAAGGAGAACCAACACCCACCACCTCTTCGTCGATTTCAAAGCTGATTTCGACTGCACGAAAAGGAGCTGCTTTTATTCCACGATGTCTGAATTTGGTATCCCCCCAAAACTAATACGGCTGTGTAAACTGACGTTGAGCAACACCAAAAGCTCCGCCAAACAACAGAGGTTTCAGACAAGGTGACACCCTATCGTGCGACTTCTTTAACTTGCTTCTGGAGAAAATAATTCGAGCTGCAGAACTTAATCGAACAGGTACAATCTTTTATAAGAGTGTACAGCTGCTGGCGTATGCCGATGATATTGATATCATCAACTTCAACACCCGCGCCGTTAGTTCTGCTTTCTCCAGACTGGACAAGGAAGCAAGGCAAATGGGTCTGGCAGTGAACGAGGGCAAGACGAAATATCTCCTGTCATCAAACAAACAGTCGTCATACTTGCGACTTGGCTCTCACGTCACTGTTGACAGTCATAACTTTGAAGTTGTAGATAATTTCGTCTATTTAGGAACCAGTGTTAACACCACCAACAATGTCAGCCTGGAAATCCAACGCAGGATTACTCTTGCCAACAGGTGCTACTTCGGACTGAGTAGGCAATTGAGAAGCAAAGTCCTCTCTCGACAGACGAAAACCAAACTCTATAAGTCACTCATAATTCCCGTCCTGCTATATGGTGCAGCAGCTTGGACGATGACAACAACTGATGAGTAGACGTTGCGAGTTTTCGAGAGAAAAGTTCTACGAAAGATTTATGGTCCTTTGCGCGTTGGCCACGATGAATAATGCATTCGATGGAACGATGAGCTGTACGAGATATACGACGACATTGACATAGTTCAGCGAATTAAAAGCCGGCTACGCTGGCTAGGTCATATTGTCCGAATGGACGAAAACACTCCAGCTCTGAAAGTATTCGACGCAGTACCCGCCGCGGGAAGCAGAGGGAGAGGAAGACCTCCACTCCGTTGGAAGGACCAAGTGGAGAAGGACTTGGCTTCGCTTGGAAAATCCAATTGGCGCCACGTAGCGAAGAGAAAAACGACTTGCGCGCTGTTGTTGACTAGGCTCTAATCGCGTAAGTGGTGTCTACGCCAATTAAGAAGAGAAGAGAATAGAAGTTGGTCGAAATGTTTAGTTAATTAGATGAGATTAGATTAAGGTTGAGATATTTAAATGTGAAGTAAAAGTTGTTGATTAGTAGGCGGTGGATCATTATTTGTACTCCTCTTTTCTACGCATTGTTTTATAGTATAGCATACTAAGTGCGTTTATAACTATTTATTAACCAAAAGTAATATGTTTGTATGTATTTTAATTATAGTATTGCAATTTAGTACGTATTTATTAATTATAATATGAGGGGGGAGCGTTGCAAAATTTGTAATAAATATAGAGACAGAAAACACCGCTATTTTGGGAATATCTGTAAAAAAAAACCAACCGATTTAAAGAAGACCATTCTGTCCTGTTCCTCTCCACGAAGCACCCTTCAATAACAGATGGGTCGACGTAACCGGAATGGATCGATAATTGTATCTAGTCAAGAACTGCGAACACTATAGCCTGAATCAAAATTATATAGGGCCGACCGTGATAGCGTGTCCCTTTATATCTTCCGTAAATGTTCTCTACTAAATGAGTATCTGCGGGGTTGACGAAAGTTTGAAGGAGATATGCTTTCCACGTCGATCAGCAGGACATTTATAAATTACAGCGACGATACACATTACATTTTACGGATCTTATAATGCAAGAAGAGCTTGTTTCAGCATTGGAAGTTACTCGCTTAGCCATTTCAAAGCGACTACATGCGTTGGGGATGATTCAGAAACAAGAAACGAAAAAGTGATTCTGCAGCATAACAACGCTCGGCTTCACGTGACCAAAACCTGTTAAAATCTACCTGGAAATGCGTAAATGGGCAGTCCAACCCCACCCTTTATACTCTCCAGATATTGCACTGTCCGATGGTAAATCCCCGAAACCAATAATCATTCAGCACTAATAGTATTATCAGAACTCCTATCTAAAGTGCGAAAATATAACGGTACGGTTAAGAACTATCAAAAGCGCCAAAAATCAATTATTGGAGGATGTGTAGAAGTTCACGCATTTTCACGTACGGCTCAAGCAGCTCACGACTTTCGGTCCTAGACCAAGTATCCTTTGGGTAGCCAAAGAACATCCGTTTGAAGGCGATCTAAAGTGAGAAGGAAATGTTTCTCCCCTTCACAGGGTTGTGCACTGGGTTTGGCACCCGTTACGTAAAAAACTCCTCTAATAAAAAAGAACAAAAAACTTCGGAAGAGAAACCTGACGATCATGACAAATGAATTAAGGATAACGATTTAAGAGGATGTACCTGGAATGTCTGGTCCCTTAATTGGAAGGTGCTGCTGCCCAGCTGGTTGATGTCCAAGAAATGAGATGGGCGGGACAAGGACTGAGGCGAGTAGGTCCTTGTGGCATTTACTACAATGGCCATATAAAGGAGCGCAAATTCGGTGTAGGATTCGTGGTGGGAGAGAAACTCCGTCGCCGAGTATTGTTATTCACCCCGGTGGATGAATGTCTAACAACAATTTGTATTAAAGCGAAGTTCTTCAACATATGGTTGATTTGCGCCCACGCTCCGACGAAAGAGTAGGACAATTTGACCAAAGATGCCATCTATGAGAGCTGCGTCCGTTACGATGTCAAAATCGTGCTTGGCGAACTTAACGCCAGGGTGGGCAAAGGAAGGTATCTTTGGCACAACAGTCTGTAAATTCAGCCTCCACGAGGAAACATTCCCAAATGAGCACCAGCCTCTGTGTAGCAAAAAACGCACGTGAACAAACACAAGGAATGTTCAACGTCGAGCTGCACACACAAGGGTTGAGGGAAGCGAGACGCATTTGCTGACAGAAAAATAAAGAGACCGAAATGCGTGAGTATGAAGAGCTTGGCAAGCTGGCCAACAGGGGTGATGCTCGAAAATTCTACGACAAAATGCGCCGACTAACAGAAGGTTTAACACCGGAACTTACTCTTGAATTATGGAGGGAACACTCCTCCAACCTGCTGAATGGCAGTGAAATACTCGTATAGGAAATTGATTGGAAAATAATGCATAGCAAATTTTGTGAATATTTCTTGTTAAATCAAAAAATGCTTCCATGCAATGATTTGTTTTTGATTGACAATTTGTATGTCAGCTATTACCATAGTTCCGAAACTTTGTGGTATGTGCACGGTGTCACTAAAAATTAAGAAGTGTTGAGCAAAATCGAATAGTCGAATGATTTAATATTTCATGCGAAGAGAGTAAAACTGTTCGGTGCTTTATTGAGTACTTCTAAATACGAAATGCTGACTACAACGTTTAATAGAAATGTATATAGGGAATTATTAGATAAAATATAGTAGAGTTTGTAATTCTTCCGTGAGCCTTATTAAGATAAAGCTTTCATTCACCCTTATCCATGCTCCGCAGAAAAGTGAAGTAAGAAAACGATGTTGTGATAATCTGGAATGAAAATGATAAACGATGTATGTATGTTTAGAACGCAACTTACATTTCTAAAGTAAACTAAGAAAGACGTTGTGAAAAAATCTTGTAAATGTGTTGTCCCAAAGGAACATCAAATGCACTTAAAATATTATGTAGAATAAACTGCTTACCGCACGAAACTTATCCAATCGTAATGGATACATTTTGCCAGCCGTGAATTCGAAAGCTTGTTGAGAATTCGTCAAAAAAATAAGATAATCGGTCCGTACCTCACGGAGGTGCAAGTACCAGGGGCTACGTAATAGAGCCTCCGCGCAGCCTTGACTTCCTATGTAGATTATCTCGCTGGCATAGCAAGTCATAAATAAATCACACAGCGCCAAAAACAAGTAATGACCCATCGAAAATACTTTCAGAAAAGTTTCGCCTTCCGATAACTGATCCGAAGGAAATTAGAAGAAGTGAAATTAAAAGAAATAAGTAGATATTAATTAAAGCTCATTCATATTCGATAACCCACCTTGACTATATTAAAAGCGGCCATGCAAAAAAAGAGCGTGATCAAAACCATCTTCACCATCCAAATAAAATTAAATAATCTCTGCACTTTACGCAAAACATTCAATATGAAAATGTGATGCTCGACACATGGCCTTAGAGCGTATTTAAAGGCTTCTCGAAAGCTACGCGGTCTCGCTGTATCGGCTGGATTTAGTATGTGAGGTAAGCAATCCAAATCGAAAGGTAATTCGTTCGTAACATAATACTCATTGATCTCCTCGTTTGGCATCCGTTCTTTATCCCGTAATTCTCTTGATGAGCCAATTTAAGGAAAACATTAAATATAAATAACTTTAAAATTAGTAAAGACATAAATATCTTGTTTATCATTTACACTTTTATGGAACTCTAGATCAATACTGCATAGTATAAAAGCATAGTGTAAAAGCAATCATATAGACTAAATTCAGCCGGATGTTCTAAAATCCTGTTATTATTTATATGGGGGGTAAGTCAAGTTTTCGCTCAAATTTATCTATTTTAGACACAAAGATACATTGTTATGTGTAAAACACGCTCTCTTATTTCCACTGAGATAACTCACATATTGGCCGATACATGCGGTACAAAGTCACCCAAAAGTTCGATTATCTTTATATTAGATATTATATATGGGGACTAAGACTTATAGACATACTATTATAAGAGAAGGATTATCCCTGAATTTCAATTATATATCTTAGACATTGACCGATATTTTCGATCAAATGTAGGGAGTGAGCGGTTTTTTCATCCTACTTCATCCGTTTTTCCACTCTTGGCAGTGGTTCTTGTAATATTTGTGCTGGGCTTTGTTGTTGTAAGTTAAATGGGTTAGGAGATATGCACAATAAACATATTAGGGGGCGGGGCCACTTTTTCAAAATTATTTATCCACAAGTGTGTTTTGCTACTGCGATCTCCTGTGCCAAATTACAGTTTTATATCTTAATTTAGTCCTGAGTTATGGCCCTTTATATGTTTTCAGATAATGGCGATTTGTGGGCGTGGCGGTCCGATTACGCCCGTCGACGAATCCGAACTTTTTTTAAACTAGGGAACACGCATATCAAGCTTCATCAAGATATCTCAATTTTTACTCAAGTTCAAGCTTGCACAGACGGTCGGACGGACAGACAGACAGGCAACCGGATTTCAACTTTTCTCCTCATCCTGATCATTTATATGTATATACCTATCGCGATTAGTTTTAGGTGATACGTACAACTGTTAGGCGAACAAAACTATAAAACTCTGTAGCGACTGGTTGCAAGAGTATGAAAATAGGCAGAGTTCGATTAACTCAACTGTTTCAAAAATCGAATAAACTGTTAAGATAAAAAAGTATTACGAAATGGGAATTAGTTTGAAGAATTTTATGATTTTCTCTTATAGAATCGATAATATTTTATAAATTTACAGCCTTATTCACTGCCCTCACAAAAATCCCAACTCTCACTATTGTGAGTTCTTCGAATTTTGTGAGGTTAACCTTACCCCGCATCTCGACAGGCTAAAGTTTATGGCATACTAACTGTCAAATGTATTGCCGTTGCCGTTGCTAATTTACATACCAATTAAATTAATAAATTTAATATGAAAAATGATATTTTGATGTGTATTTGTATAAGTTTTTAAATTTAAGACTTCGCCAATCCATTTTGTAAAATTTTACTACAAAATAACAATATTAAACTAAATATTAATTTTTTAGAAAAATATATTAAATTACTTAGAAAATGTACTTATTATTTCGTACTTTGTTTTTATTATTTAACACAACCGTTTTAATACTCGCGCTACTAAATTTAAAATTACCGAAATGAAATTGCCGTCGGTATATATGTAAATGGGATGTGTTGTCTCCTCGAAATTTTCATAGAAATGAAAACTGATCTTTCAAACTGCTGAAGTGACAGTTCATTGCATGCATTATTCCATAAGTAATATCGAGTCTCCATAGGCAATACGTGCAGGTTAGTTTACAATAATTTTTTTTGTTTGAAAGCAAACTTCACAAATCAGTTGTGAGATTTTCTCGGAATAAGGCTATTATTTAATATTTTTAAGTTAAATGGTCGGTTTGTGAGCATCAAATAAAAGTTAACTAAAGTAAGGTGTAGTATAGTTGGGCCTCTTTAAAACATAATCTCTAAATTTGGTTCATATTTACATTAATTCACTTTTGCTTGCACCCATATAAATGTAGGTCGTTGCCACTATATTCTTCAAACTGCAGTTCAGAATATCGAATTGTCCGGAGAGTAAGTAACAAAGTGACAAGAAGTAAGCGCTGTAAAACGCAAATAGAGTTGACATTTGTACTTGCGCCACGGTTTGAAAAATGTAAGCGATTTCGTAAATAAAGGGTGCCTGAAAGTAAAATTGACATATGTACGTATATTTATTTATAAAAGTATTTGTTTTTTTTGTTTGAGTGAGAGTAAATCTCTGCAAATTCTGTTGAACCTTATAGTCCACAGGATACCAGCAGACCAGCGGCAGCGTACGGCTTCCGTAAATAATTGGTAGAAACAATTGAAATACTATAGCTGAGATACAGCCGGCAGCGAATATTTTTATGCCGTTATTGACCCTTTCCGAGCATGCTTTCATGGTGACGTAAGAAAATCCTAAAAAAAATAAAAAATAAAAATGTGATCGGGTAATGGATTGCATGTATTAGAGTTTGATCAAAAATATGCCGCTACCAAATGTGAAAGTTATATAAAATTGATCGTTTATACGAATACCATCCGTACGCCATGTAAATATTTTCGAACTTCTGCTTGACTTTATAGCGTATATGTATATAGGTCAAGCCGTGCGAGGTTTCAATGAACTTCTGAAAACTCCTCTCCCATTATTTGCCTTAGTCCCAAATATACTTATATCCGCTGGCTTTATAAGATACATATCGGTCAATCTGTGTGGTATTTCAATACAACTCTGAGGGCATTTTTTTGGGCAGTGCCTAATAAAGGGAGTTATGGCCAAGAATTTAGCTTTGTTATAAATAAATTATGTTTTTAAAATGATTTCGGGCAACTGACCGCTCTCAGCCTCGAGGCCTAATTTTGGACTACTTTTAGCTGCATTCGGGATATACATATGTCAGCAATAACGAGTCTAATATTTTTTTAAAAAGCGTCAATCTTTGCAGGTTTATCTTCATATAACCTCACAAAACGTTCTCCAGCGGTGTTAAATTGCACGATCTTGTAGGCCAGTCCACAGGTCCACGACGCGATTAATGCGCTAACCAAAAGTTTTCTTCTATAAATTGACTGTTTCCTTAGATGTATGGCATGTAGCGACTTCTTGTTGGAACCAAAGGTCGTCCACATCAACATCCTCCAATTCAAGCACGATAAAGTCATTAATCATGGTTCTATAGCATTCCCAGTTAGCTGGCTTCAGTTTTGAAGATACATGGAACAAAGATTGCAGCCGTTAACCTTACTGTAGCCCCGCTTTCAGTTATTTGGCCCTCATATTCAGAAAACTTTCGTCTCTTTGGTTAAGTTTATAACACCTTCATAGCATTTGAGTTTGTTATGTTGATTGAAACACATATGTATGTATAAATATCACAGACATAAAGATAAGTGTAAAATTGAATTAAGTGAGTCTATGACCTATAATGGAAGTGAAAAATATACCAAATATGGTTGGATCCTGAGATATTTTCGTTGAACAACGAATATCGATTTTTTTCAGCCAACCTTTGTCAATAACTGAAAGTATTTCCCCCTTTGAACTTTATAAAACGTTCGGTTGCTGACGAACTTAGAACTTTTTACATTTTTTTAATTGTCCTGATACCAAAAAGAAACAATTTTCTTAATTTATAATCAAATCTAAAGTACGTCATTGTCGACAATTATTAAAACCATAGAACTACAGAGTTATTTGCTCCGAAGTATTTTACTTCAAATTGATTTGCGAAAATCGGTATATCGGAAGTTCTTTAGGCATATCGAAAATTAAAAACCAATTTATCATTTTTCACGAAAATTTCTTTCTTCTCTAAATGAATTCTAAATATCATATTGCTAAATATCACATCACTTACCGACAGCTGAATGAACTATATATTCTTTATTTACGTAATCCAAAATTCCATTGGTAAGATCGGGGTACACATATCGAAAAATCAGTTTTATGATAGTAACCCACGAGTACACAGCCGTTTGGATGCCAACACTAATTAGAAACTCCAAATCTCCATTGTCATAATTGAAGTAAATGGTACAGAGGAAGAGCACTAACATATGAAGCACCATTAAATCGAGAAATATGTCCAGAATCCAATTAAGTAGCACACTGTAACGATGAAAGCGTTGCGGCAGAAATTCTTCGAACGGTGTTGGACGTATCGCAGCAGCATACAAAAGCCAACGCACATATCGGAATAGATCGCAACGACTTTCGTTCGATATGCAACCGTTCGGGTTGGCACAGCGCTCGTCTTTACCGATATTTCGTTCCCTTACTGGAATCATTTTACGAAACTCAGATCTTTCAAGTCACTTACTATTTTCTAGCGCTTCACAAAGCGTTCTTTTATAGATTGCCATTGCCAGAATCGCAATGTTTGTTGTTGCAAGTAAGAAACGCCTTCTAATTGTTCGAAATTCGAGACGCAATTATGCAAATGTAAGGGTATTAAGCGTACTTTATTAACAGCTCCAGGTGTTAATACAACTAATGACATTTTAATTTAGGGTTAGTGGTGAACAGTTCTGTATTTATGCACAGATGACGGTGATTTAATAACTAGTTCCGGTATTCTAGTTTAGTATTCAAGTACTAACTTCGATCACACGGCCTGGGATGCTAAAACAGGTTGTCAAATAGATAACCAGGAGGCTGAATACTCACTAAGTGATTCCCTCTTAGTCCGCTGCTTTTACTCTCATGTAGATGGATTGACCTATGTTGAGACTGCGACTTTTCGAATCTTTCAAACCTGGATAGCAATGCTGCTTTTTCTAACTGTTTTGATTATGTGCTCTATTTTCTATACACGGTTTGTTTTTAAGAAGATGCTTCATTGAAAGGGTTTAGTCCGCCTTCAATATCAGATATGTCGACAACAAATATCCAGTTTCTAGAATAAAAATATATCAATTGCTGACCACTACCTGGGATCTTGGTATAGTTTGCTAATTCATATAAAAGGAGATTCGTATATATTAAAGTAAGCATGAAACCGCAAAGCTTATAAAATTTACTTTGAAATTCTTGATTTCAAGTTGATGTACTTTTCTAATCTATTTAAAATCGAAAAATATGATACTTTATCACATCACTTACTGTTATGATTCCGTATATCGAAGTTTTTTGGCGCGCCGAAATATAAAAAATCAATTTATAATTTTCCATGAAAACCTTTCTCTTCTCTAAAAATATATTTAAATTTCACAATGCTACCACTTACTGAGAACCGAATGAACCACGAAATCTTAATTTGCGAATTTCACAATTTCATCGGTAAACTCGGGGTATACTAAATATCGAAAAGCGACTTTTAGGACACAGCGCTCGGTTTTGACGACATTTCCTTTACACGCTGTAATCATTTCACGAAAACCATTTCCTGCGCGTACCTTACTATTTTGAAGAGCTTGGAATGCGTTCTTTCGTAGGGATTTACAATAATTGTCATTTGCACGTAAGAAACACCTTCTTGCAGGTCATTAAGTGTACTTTATTCACACCCCTTTGTGTGAAGACAACATTTGATATTTGACTATTGGTGAAAAGCACATTGTATTATTAACCAGTTGTGTTATATTCATACAACTTCATAACTGTAAAATTTGAAAAATCATTTATCCAACTAAATTCGAACAAACGCTCTTTTTCTACTATGTATGAGTGTAAAGTTTGGGTGTGCCCGAACATCTTATACTCTCCCAAATTGCAAGTATCAAAGCCGGGGAAGCACCTTTAGGTTTTGGCAAAACATAAACTCACCCGGTGAGGCATTCATATGGAAAACCTGAAGATTGGAATTCATTGTATTAGGGAGTTTTTATCTGGACAAACGTCTCGACTCATTCCATTAATATTTTTGCGTTAATCCACATATTTTTTGAGAAATCTTGTTCACTTAATTTCATTAAAATGTCACATATTTTGACGGCAACATCAGAAAGTCGAAAATCCCTATATAAAGTATATTCGGTTCAAAAAATGTTTGGGGTGATTGCATTCACTTTTGACATTGCTCAGGTACACTCGAAAACATGTTTTGAAGCAATTTATAAATACTCACATACTCATCGACATATTCGGCATATGGTTGGAATAACAGAATGCGATCTACTCACAATTGGACTTATTTCTTAGCATAGATATGTATGTATGTATACCTACCGCGTCTTAAATGGTTAAGGAGTTGCCTACGCTTTGCGCTGTCTTTCGTTATATTATATTTGAGTGTCAGCATTACTATTTAATAATGCTTAACAACTTAATTTCTAATAATATAGGTAAGTACAATTAGATCATGGTCTAAGCGCCTTATTCCATTATAATGATTGCTATTTCAATGTTTGTTTTGCTTTTCTCATATAATTTATTGAGTATATTAAAATTTAGCCTCTTTGATTGAGTTCATATCACATACTTATATCTCAAAAGTGTGGACGAGTTCATAGATGGAAGAAATCGGACAGCTGCCATGCCCACAAAAATCCGTTAATCGAAAACCCATGAAATGCCATCATAATGCCATAATTAAGAAATAAGCTTGTTATTTGGTACTGAAGATTGCAGTATGGGGTTACAGTTACAGTCGTAGGGCTGCACCCAATGCCTACTCTTGCGTCCTCGCCGCGCACTCTGGAAACGTGAGCGAGCCTCGTGTCAGGTGCGATAGCCAACCCGTGTAGAGCCTGCGGTCACGGCTGAAAGAGAGGAATATTCAGCGGAGTCACTTCCATATATTCGATTATTTTGTGTTAGACGAACAACATGTAATCAGTATTTTTGACATGCGTACGCTCCTAGTCTCAAAAATTGTAGAAAAAGATATGGCGACTAACGGAAGGTTTACAGACCGGAGCATACTCTTGCAGGTCCATACTTAACCCTTAAAAGCCTGATAACTTCGATTCATTCAAAATTTTGATATGCATTATAATTGCCGGTTACAAACAACATTTCTTCTACGATTTTTCTTTAAAATAATTCTTTAAGATTTTACAGCGTGTTTTATTGGATGGTTTTTTTAGATGCTCATTTTAAGTAATAAAAAAGTCCATTTTTTATTGAAATTTCATTAAAATTATTAGTAAACTCATAAAAGATACATTAGTTTGTATGGAAATCTAGAAAACAATTTAGCTGTGACGATAAACCAATTTTCCGAAAGATTTGAAGTCCTTTGCGCATTGTAGCGCAGTAGAAGCAGGTAAACATAAATGTAGCCCAAAGTTGTATTTGTGTCAGGATTTGGAAAAATTAAGCGATTTCATAGTTTACTGGTGCCTGATAATATAATTGACATATATTCAAAGTAAAGTAAATTAAATGTGAGTAAATCTAGCAAACTTTGTTGAACTTTATGGCACACACGAACAGTATAGCCGAGAAACAGCAGAGGACGGAAGTGGTTAAGCTTCTACAGACCTGATCCAAGCATATTTTCATTGTGCCGTAAGTAAAACCTGAAAAAATATACAAATGAAACTTAGAATGGATTGCATGTAGTAGATTGATTGAATAATATTCCAATGTTTGATACAAAAAAGAGCCATTACTTGAATGTCAAATTTATTTAACATTCGATCATTTAAGACATAGTTTAACTAGTTTTAGGTGCTTCATCTTGTCTTACGAAAGCTGTCCTAGTGTCGAGGTTTAGTTAAGCTCCTTGAAATACTCATATTCTAAATTAATGATACCTTATGCAGTTTGGTTCTTAAAGTTTTGTGGGAACTTACAATCACAGTGGTGTTTATACTTCAATAATATTATATATGTACATGGGTGTAATATAATATGTGAAATCGTGGTATAGTTTGGCCATCCAAATTAGCAACGTTTCTCGTTCTATATGCAATCATACGAGTTGGCACAACTCTCGGTGTTCTCAATATTTCGGCACTTTTTGGAATCATTTCACGAAATCCAGACCCTTCAAGTCACTTACTATTTTTTAGCGCTTCAGAAAGCGTTCTTTTATAGGACTTTTGCAAGAATTGCGATGTTGGTTGTTGCAATTACGAAACGATCCAATGGACCAAAGCTTAAAGAGGAGGTTTCCTACTAGAATAACTAAAAATCCAACATCCTGGTTTTTATGCCCCAAAAATAGGGTCAGTCAAGAAAAGTGACATACTAAAAACATCAAAGATCAGTTGGAAAATGTCACTGAAAGAATTGGCCTTCGTATTGCTTCCATATGCACCGTTTGCTAAGGCCACAAATGATTTACTCTCAAGAAAGAAATGAGAGAATGTTCCAGCAAAGAGCCATTTTGAAGTAAAAAACAGATGCTACTACCAAAATTGGAAGTTGTAAGACCTATTTAATTGATGTATCATCATCATTGAATTATAAAGGCGAATGTTGATATGACTGAGATTAACCATCTGGCTCGCTTAACCCTTGTTGCCGGATCGTCTAAATATTCGCGCTTGGCTCTATTTTCTGGCTATACTAGCAAACTTCTAAGAAGCTTTCGTTTCGTTGGTTATAGCGTCAAAGAAAGCAGTTATGCAGGAACAATTATACGATAAAACGAACATTTTAAAATATTCTAATTCATTCATTTATTTAAAAATGTTCCCATAATGGAAACTTAAAAATTATTTTGGCTGCGGTTGTCTCAGATCCATATTTTGCAATATGGTTAAAATCGAGAACGATGTGGTTAAAATCTGAAAAAAAAACAACAAAAGCAATTACATTATTAAAAAGGAAATACGATATAAAGGCCAATTACTGTGCGAAACATTTTCAAATTTAAGTTGTACATCTTGCCACCGGTCAAGCGGAAAGGACGCTGGGCGTTGAGTATAAAGAATAAAGTATCCTGTTTTATTTCACCAGAATGCAAGTGCCAGGGGCTACGTTGAATGGCTTCATCACAACGTTTGCTACACAAAAATATAATTTCCCCCATATAACAGATCATAAACATTTCCCAGAGCGCCAAGAGCAAATACTGACTAAGCGAGAGCAGACGCAGGAACGAGTTGGCGGCTGTGGACTGAAAGTGTTGATACAATGTTATATAATTATAATTTCATTTTACATTTGTGCACCTACCTTAACCCAAACAAATGCGACTAGGCAAACGAGCAGTGTCACTTCAAGATATTTGAGAAACGACAGATTACTGTAGAGGTCCTCCAACATTTTAAGGCCGTACAATATATAACGATGATGAGCAATGCAAGGTCTAAGGGCGATTTTGAAACCTTCGTAGAAATTTTCCGGTTTCGGTGTTTCCTTGTCGAAAAAATGTGGTATGCAGTCGCAGTCGTTGCTGTATTCCTTAGCGATGTAATATTGATTAAGCTCGTAGTCGGCGATGCTTTGTTCTTCTCTCAGTAAACTATAGATATGAGGCATAAAAACTTAGAGAAAGTTATAAAGAACACATCTTACTCAAATTATCGTGCATCTACTCCACATTGATTATTCTAGACTCTATATGTGCGGAAAGGCTTAAGTTATTTGGGAGGTTCTGGAAACTTGCGTTTTCAATGGGCTGTGGTATAGGGAGTGGGGTGTGAGATAAGCCTAACAACTTCATTAGGTCCACTGTTAATGGCGTACAGTGCGTATCTGTAGCTAGTTGTGTTCGTATTGTTCGATGCAGAGGGGGCATCTCAACAGAAACTGTCAGTTATGCAGATCTAGAGGTGTAGAGTAGTTAATGAAATCTCTTTGTCTTTCCCCCTGGAGTTGCCGGCTAGCGAATGTGTTGTGTGTCTCTGTACTTTGGAAATAGTCGCTGTTGTTTGGAGAGTGAAAGAGTAGACGCTGTCGATTGTAACACATAAAATCATATGGTTTTTGGTAGGCGATATTACACTGCCATCGATTGCTTGCTGAACGCTCAGTTTTTCTGACCTTGAAATAGCACGAATGATTGCCGACACCTTGAATAATTGTTGGAGTACGTTTTCAGACCGGGAAGGAACATAAATTGTTTGATACCTTCAATGAGACTTAGGTAATTGACTATGCGAAAAGCTTTTGATAAGTTTAATGCTACTAAATCAAAAACCTCCCTTTGAGATAGAATCGTCATTTTTGGCCGCGCATTATATGGGCATTTACGACGGTAAGTGCTGTTGTGAAGTTGTTGTACGGTTGATGACCTCCTAGACACAGAAGTTGAGTTAAGGTCGAGAGTAACCTCCCTCAAGTGTCTTTACTACTTAGGAAGGGAGAGTTATTGGACGATAATACTCCCCTAGGTTGTTGTGTTTCTCAGGTTTTAGTAGCGGCCTTTCACACGACCTTTCACGACAGTTATTGTGCTTTCACTGCCAAATGGTTATGCAGCAATTTGTCTGTGCACTGCAATATAAACTTACATGAGTTCCGATTTCGGTTTTCTTAGAATTATATATGTGGTAGCCAAAATATTCTTCAGACTGCAGTTAAGTATATCGAATTGGCCAGAGAAGATCACCGCTATTAGCACATAGAAAGCACTCGTACAGCCAAAGGCAGCAGCAATTTGAAGCTGACCCACAGTTTGTAGAAAGTAAATGAACTCATAAACTATGGGTACCTAAAAGAATTTCAACGAATGAAAATGTGAATCAGGAGTCGTCTCGAGACAGTCACCTCAACTTAAACCGACCTTAAAATCGATGGGATACCAGCAGGCCAGTGGCAAGCTGCGATCCTGATTAAAGATGGGTACGAAAAGCCAGAAAGTAACGCCAGCATAACAGCAAATCAGAAATACCGTGGTCCACATGTTCGACATATCGACGCTCTCCTTAAATGTAACATAAGTGAATCCAGCAGCTGACCGCGTTCGACATTCCTCGTTCAAATAGCGCATTAGCTCTTTTACACGTTTGGGTTGGATGCGTTTAAAGAAGACCTTTGCGACTATTGCCCACGTATAGATGACCGTCTGGATAATACAATTCACCAGCAGTTCCAGATCACCTTTATCCTGATTCAAATATATGGTACAGATAAAGAGTATGTCGATATGTAGCAATGTGGAATATAAGAACAGTTCATAAGTCCAATCCAAAGTAACGGCGAGAAACCGCAGACGAGCAGGAAAATAGCGCTCTAGTGGTAGACGATACATGGCAGAGAACCATAAATGCCAACGAATACATCTGAACATATCACGTCGTTGCATTCTGCATGTCGAACATCCATCGTGCACCGTTGCGGAAATATCAGGTTTTTGCTTTTCTTCATTCGATGACATTTGAATCACGTTTTTTTGTCAATAAAAAGAAAATAGTTTGTGTGCCCTTTTTATAAGTTTGTAAGCACCAAGCATTGTTAATTTGCCCAGCAGGAATGCTCTCTCCGAAGCGTGTTTTTTATGTTTACAAATAAAATTGAGTAACGAGTTCCCAATTCAATCAAGGGCCGTGGATGTTTCATATTTATAGAAATATTTGAACTTAGGGAAGATAGTCTTAAAAAGGATATGGCGAGTGCTGAGGCATACCCACAGCTTTTAACCGTTAGGCGTGTTGTTAGGAAGTCAATCCTTGATTCACTGTTTTTTGAATGGAAATATAATTTTAGAGAATGAAGACGAAAGGTCTAAGGACCTCATCTCGAAATGTCTAACGGGAGGATTGAAGCACTTTTTTTACAATAACTCACTTTTTTTCTTCCATTTTTAAAATCCACACAAAAAACTCCGGCGGGGTTGCTTGCATCACTTTCACTTTGTTATTTTGATCAAAGGGTTGCATCCCTTATGGCCCAATATGTACCATTGTGTGGCAATAATTACTAAATTAAAACAATTTTATAGGCGGAAATTATTGGTTTTAATAAGAATTGTGCGTGAAAACTTTTCGAATTACCTTTGCTCATGTGATTAAAGCCTAATGGACAAATTATAGGCAAGTTTAACTGACAGGGAAGGAGTTTCGATGACATTCGAAGTTTTAATAATATTTAATCACATATTTACGCTTTTCTTAGCTTTTAACTTGAAATAGTTACTTCTGGCAAATGTTTAAAAGTTAGGTCAGATTTTCAAGGTATCCAAGAAAAGCCAAATATATTAAAGTAAAAATGATGTGGGAAGTTTGTTGTTGATGAATAAAATTTTACAGTCGCTATAATTATTCGAAACACAAGTCTAGTCAAACCCATCCCTAACTGACACAGACAAAGTAGGCCGCCCTTCTTCTTCTGCTTTTGTTTTGTATACTTTAAGAGCTGCGAAGCTTGGTTCTATTCTGAGTGATTCCACTTTGCAATTCAACGTTCGCGGTATCCACGCTGAGTATCTCTCATTCAGTGTTATGAAGTTCTACATACATTATTCGGGCTCCATCTTCGTATGATAACAACAAGTATCAAGATTCAGTAGATAGATGATTCTCAATAGATATCCACTTTTTCGCGGAGATATCTACAGGAATCAGTGCTGCGAAATCCATAATTCGTATATCATTATGAGTAAAACGTCGTGTCAGACCAATAAGTAAATATACTCGTACAAAACATGAGCTAAATTTTTGGACCCATTAAATGAACGGATATTCGTAGATGTCCTTGCAAAACTATCTCTTTTTTGGAAGAAGGTTATGAGCATACAAGGTCTGTCGCAAAAGAAACAGAACTTTTTAAAAGATCAAATATTAAATTTTGTTTTAAACTTGGGAAAACATTTACTGAAACATTTCAAATGATGAAAATGTTTATGGTGATCAGTGCCTATCCCGTAGTAATGTGCATGGGTGATTTAAGCGATTCCAAGAAGGTCGTGAGGACCTCTGTGACGATCAGAAGTCAAAAATAAAGACAATGCTGATTTGTTTTTACGATTCCGAGGGTATTGTACACCGAGAGTTCGTCCCATCTGGCCAAACGATTAATGCTGTGTTTTACCTTGATGTTATGAAGCGTCTTTTGTCACGCATTCTTCGTGCTCGACCACAATACCGTGAGGGTCCTGTCGCCTGTTGCACGATAATGCGCCGTGTCATCGGTAGACGCTTGTCACTGATTTTTTGACAAAAAACTCCATATTAACCATTAATCACTCACCCCACTCATCTGATCTGGCACCCTGTGATTTTTACCTATTTGGAAAACTTAATTTGCTCATGAAAGGACACTGGTTTCAGGACATTTCAGCTAGCCAAAAGGCGACGACCGATATTCTCAAGAGCATTCCGAAAAATTACCTTAAACACTCATTTGAAATGCTAATCGACCGGGCTAAACGCTGTATCGAAGCACAAGGAAACTACTTTGAATAAAAAAATATAACTTTTGAAAAATATTAATTTTTTGTTGTTTTTTTTAACAGTCCTGTTTCTTTTGCGACAGACCTTGCACTCATATGTGAATATTTTGAATTGTGTTTATCATCAGTTGTCGTCGGCATTATTTCGGCGTGGTTTGTTGTCTACCTAACGGACTTTTTTGTATATATTTAATTAATATTAATAATTTAAAATAATAAGAGTACAGCTCTTGGTTGATCGAAGGATGAAAAGCAGGAAGATATTACTCCCCGATGAATAGGTTCTAATAATTTCCGAACCATGAATATTATGAATAATGGTCTAAACGTTTTTAAATATTTTTGTGAAGGCAAAGGACCTTAAAGAATTTTTGTCCGCTGATCAATCTGTTGTTAGTAATGTTATGATCAGGAAAACCCAATTACGCTTATTGCTTCCTTATTGAGGTACACTTTCAGGAATAGTCTTGAATTATGCAACTACCAAATGTTTATACTCTTGCAACCAGTTGCTACAGAGTATTATAGTTTTGTTCATCTAACGGTTGTACGTATCACCTAAAACTTAGCGAGATAGATGCGCCACGCTCCGGAAGGCCTGTCTTCGAGAATTGCGATAAAATCGCTGAATTGGTCGAAAGAGACCGGCATAGTAGCAGCCGTAGCATCGGTCAAGAGCTGGGCATGAGTCATCGAAAATTCATTTCAATTTCAATAAAAAAAAAAATTCAATAAAAATACCGCAAGACTTTTTTGACAACCCATTATCTAAATGATCAGGGTGATGAGAAAAGTTGAAATCCATTTGACTGTCTGTCTGTCCGTTCGTCCGTGCGTGAAAGCTGTAAATTGAGTAAAAATTTAGATATCTTCATGAAACTTGGTATGCAGGTTTCTTAGTACAAAAATGTTCGGGTTCGCAGAAGGGCGCAATCGGACCACTGCCACGCCCACAAATCGCCGTTAACCGAAAACATATGAAGTGCTACAACTAAGCACTAAATTAAGATATAAAACTTATATTTGGCACAGGGAATCGCAGTAGCCAGGAGCACCTGTGGAAAATTTTTTTTTGGAAAAGTGGGCGCGGTCTCACCCTCTAACAAGTTGAATGTCTATATCTCCTAAACCACTCAGCACGAATATTACAAGAACTTCTACCTATAGCGTGAAAATGGACGAAATTAGATGAAAACCCCGCTCACTTCCCATATAACGGTACTGCTCAAAACTACTAAAAGCGCGATAAATTAATAATTAAATTCGCCAGAGATGCAAGAATTTGCCGCCGGGATGGTATGACAAAACTTTATAGGGACCGGGGTAAAAATTGGACGATGGGCGTGGCACCGCCTACTTTTTGGTGAAATCCCTTATCTCGGGACCCGACTGACCGGTTTCAACAAAATTTTATATGTGGTATTTTTTCATATTTCCATGTCACGTTATGAAAATGAGCGAAATCAGACAATAACCACGTCTACTTGTCATATAACACAATTTTAAATTCCATCTGATTCTTTCCTTTCCAGTGTACAAATCTGGAAGCAATAATATAACGAGATAAAACTTTGCATGAATAATGCTTTTGAAGTATGCGACTTTATGACCACAAATTGTTCAAACCAAAACTGTTCAAGCCCCTAGGTTCCGAATATTTTGACTCCTAGTACCATAGTACCTATGTTGACTTTTGATCGAAAATATCTGTCAATGTGTGTGATATATAATTGAAATTCAGGGATAGTACTTCTCTGACAATGGTATGTCAGTAAATTAAAAATGGTCAATACTTTCCTTATCCCCCATATACCTAAAATAAAGATTTTCGAACTTCCGAATGACTTCGTACCGCATATATCGGTCAATATGTGAGTTATCTCGATAAAAATTACAGAGCGTGTTTACTTTACAGTATACATATCTTTATGCCTAAAATAGATAAATATGAGCGAAAACTTGACTTACCCCCTATATAACTAATATCAGGATTTTAGAACATCCGGCTGACTTTACTCTACGAGTATATGATTTGTAGTTTAGTATGTGACATTTTAATAATATGTGGTATTGGGAAAAATGGATAAAATCTGTTCGATACCCTAATTGCCATATTCTACATATAATGGTTTTCGTTTTTCTAACAAACCTTATGTGGCTGCCAGTATAGGAGTTATGTATGTACAAATATAAATAGAATTGCTTGGATTTCGACCCTCAAGTTGACATTTTACACCATTAAGTATTTCCCTGGCTTTAACTCTCTTTGTAAGTTGCAAGAGTATATGTTCGGCTGCATGGTTGTTTCAGCTCTGTTTGTTCGTACGCATTCGCAGGATATGCTCGGTAACTCTATCACTCCATCACCCGGTCATCAACCATTTATTCCGACTCAGGACGCTAATTATATACTTAATTTATAGATATTAATAAGAATAAACATTTCAATTCCCCTTTCTGCTACATTTATTGCTTCATTCATCAGCAGAAGGCACTCAAGTAGATTTGCTTGTACGAACAAGACAACCGCATAAGTTGTGTTTGGACTGTAATGAAGTGTGGTTAGAAATTTGGTTCTTCCGCTGAAATGATTTTCGTTTTTCCGTTCACAAACGGGTAATTAAGTTAGGAAATTTTGAAAATCCAAAATTAAAATATTTCGCACATAAAAATTGTTATTTTAAATAGAAACATTCCGACTCACTCAACTTTGAGTTAAGCATTATTGTTTGATCGCATAAATATCTACAGTTACATGAGCAAATGGCATAAATGAGCATTCGCAAGAGAAGTGGTCTACAATTGAGTGGACAGTAAAATGCCACTCACACGTGTCACACAGACAAATTTCACTTCAATGCAAGGCAAGTGTGTTCAGGCTTCACTGGGAAAGAGCATGTGAAAAGATTCGTACGCACACATGCAAATAACTAGATGGTGCGCAATGTGTGTGGGGGGTCAGCTGTTTTGTTGAGTATTAACATAGATCTTTCTGAAAAGTTTTAGTGAATTCAAACCCTTTGATTAAGTTTTACTTCCGTTCGCCTTTTTGCAGGCGACAATTTGCGTTGGTGTTCGTTAATTGTAATAATGTTTCTTTACCGTTAGTGAAATTTGGCAACAGAGTGAACACTGTTATGTTACAGTACATAAAATAATTGAAAAGACTGAGCTATCAACCAAATTTTTCTCGCGTAAGTAACCATTTCTACCGTATTTTTGAACGAACTGATCAGATGAATATCAGTTCGTATGTGGATAAGTTGGTCGAAACCTTTGATATATAATACGAACCTGAACTCCGAGCTGGGTTTATAGAAGAACAAGACAGTTTTAGTTTAAATATGTTGTTATAATGAGGTTGCCTACAACCTTTATTGAGATTAGTGGTTTTCACTACCTTGATAAGGACAGGTAACAATATGCACTGGTCCTCAGAAAGCTTGAGGTCTGTATGTTAACGAAATAAATGTAGAATATGGATCAGTAGAGACTAGGGCAGCGGAATCGCCACTCCAATGAAATGCCCGTTATCACCGAAAATCCATTTAATTTAATATCATTGAAAATCATGGAAATGGAATTGAACTTCTTCAAAACATTAATTTATCGCATTTTGACCGAACATTTACCTGCCGACCAAAAAATGTTCAGAATCCAACATTCGAAGGACATCATTAAAGAGGCCAAAAAAGACAAAAATATTGTGACTGGTGACGAAACGTGGTGTTTTCAATATGATTCCGAAACGAAGCGCCAAAATGGAAGGCATTAATTACAGTTATCTATACTAAATGTGTAAATAGGGTAGCGGGCTGCTTCAATCGGCATATTTAATAGTAAGCTAGTTGGACGGACGGACAAATTCAAGGTGATACCAAGTCATACACTATCAGTTCTGGCTCTTTTAGAAAGATTGAAATTTACAAAAGCATTGGTCAAAGTTTTGTGGATGTGTAAGATTTGTCTGTAATGTATTGGAGGATCGTATAGAAGGTCCTGTTGGAGAGCTAACTCCATTCATTTAAGCTTTGTAAAGTTACACATCTCTAAACATCTATACGGATGGCTTAAAAATGGACGGTGGAGTTGGTGCGGGAATATACAGAGCTACTGAGTCCAGAGTTAGACATAAGACAACCATTTAAGTTGCCGGTTCACTGCAGTATATTTCAAGCTGAGGTCTTGGCTTTTGCGAAAGCAGCGAAGCTGGTCTCTAATGCACCTGTAGGGAATTCCAGAGTCAAAATCTACGCAGACAGGCAAGCAGCAATAAAGGCAGTAGCCCCGCATTGCATATCGGCCAGAAGTATTGGGAAGCAGGATTGCAGTGGAAAGTATTGCCAGAAGTAAGCAACTTCACTTCTATTGGGTACCAGGCCACAAAGGCATCGAGGGCAATGAAATAGTCGACGAGATTGTCAAGAACGGTGTGCGGCTGACATCCGACAACGTGATGGCAGAAAGCTTGTCAGTTGCAATCAAAGGAATTATGCTGTTCAAAGCATATGAAAACTGACGAAGACAGAGTCGGATGCATTGTGATTGATACAATAGTAAAATAATGCTTAACTTTTTCTGATTTTTATTTATTTCATTAAACATAAACGAATAGTATAAAAGAAAAGAGAATGAAATGAGTGACGTGAGTAAGTTGTACGCACGCAACAAATTAACAAAATGCGAAAGATTTGATTATAAAAAGTATAAATGTGAGTAATAATTTGCGCGACTGTGGCACAGTCTTGCAAAAAACTACGAGGCAATACGGAACGATAGTAACAAAATGATAATAATAATGGTAAAATTTAATTATTTGCATATACACACAAGCGAACGGTATTTATACAAATGGGGCGATGTCAGTAATTTATTTAAGCTATAATACGAATTTGAGCACAAAAAGCAGCAGCTAGCTTCAAAGCAGAGAGCAAGAGAAAGCCGCGGAACGCAACCGTATCCGTACATCCATTCTATCCTAGCGCTAATCTCAACTACGATTAAATTTGATCTGGAAGTCGTGCTACCTAATCGATGTTCAGTTGTCGGAAGGTACCCTCCATACCGAACAAATCGTCGCTGGTCTTCGGTGAGCCGGGACGCAACGCTTCGTTGGCCTTCTTGCCCTCCTGTTCTTTGAACCAAGGTGTGTATTCCTCCAACTTCTTCTTCCATTGTTGATTCAATTCGACCACCGAACCAGCTTTGCCGCCATATTCGTCGGGCAACAAGTCACGTGGCACCGCCTTGTACAAGCTTTCGATGTTGCTGTGGAAAGTGATACGATTGCGTATCTTCTCCTTAACGAAGGGGCGCACAAAGTTGAAGATCGTATCTACCAATGGGGAAATGTTGAACACATGCACTTCCTTCACCTTCACCGGGTATGCCTCCTGCACGGCAATGAGGAATTTTTTAATCACAGTTGGCGTGAATTTGGCAAAATGATGTGCCGAAGCCAGCGTAGCATCGACAATGAAAATATCACCGGCAATGCCGACTTTCTCCTCCAACAGGCGAATATCGCCGATCATAAGCGCCACCTTGGCGGCATCGTTAATATGCTGCGCCTGAAAGTCGACATCAATGCCGCGAACGAAAGTGATGCGGCGACCGTTGGGCGTGAGACCAGGTAAAGTTGGGCAGTGTCTAATCATGCGAGAGCGTGAGAAAAAGAGCCAAATAAGTCTAGCTGATATCAACGCGGACATTGTAAATACTTACAAGTAATCCAAGACCATCGCCAATTCTGGCCGATTAATATCACGATTGGCGAAGAATTCCGGTACGGCATTACGCATTGTATAGTACATGTCGAGCTTCTTTTTCACCTTCTCCAAACTGAATTTGCAGCCACGCAAGAATGTGGCCAAACGGCCATCGTCCATATCCTTGGGCAGATGCGGTTGTGTGTCCAACCATTCGCGTATGAGTTTGATGTCACGATCGATATCCGATTGGTTTTCAGGTTCGCGTAATTCCTCACGAATGGAGATGCGTTGTTGAGGTGTAGGCTGGATGAGCATCATCTGTTGGTGAGTAGAGATTGCAAATTGTTTTTACTCTCTGATTTTATTTGGAATTATAAAATAATTTATAAAACAGTACAATTAAAATATATTCGTATAATGACCAAAGAGAAGAGTGACAAGTGGAACAAACAATTGGCATAAATATGAAAGTTTGTTATAAACAAATAAAGGCTATTTTCGATCTCTAAGTCTCCGACAACTGGCATAACAAAATAGAAACCAAACTGGTAGTAATGAATCAAACAAACAACTGGTATAAGTGTATAACAATAAAATAAGCGCGTAGTAGATTTGAATGGATTTGAGAGTGGTAAATTAAACAAACAATTGGCATAAATATGAAAAGCTTGTCTCAAATCATGATTTTTTATTTGCAAAACGTTTAAATGTGGTAAATAGATCAAATAATTTATATAAATCAAAGGAATTGATATAATAAAATAGCAGCCGAAAAACGGCATAAAAAGTGGCAAACCTGTAACGGCGTATTTTATATATAAAACATTGGAGTGTGGTGAATCGAACAGATATTTTTTATACACCAATAGAACTTGTATAATCAAACAGTAGGCAAACAAACTGGTATAAATATAAAAACTAACATAAACAACCACCCTGTCTTTTATACTCGAAACATTTGAGTGTGATAATTCTAGTAAATTTTTAATATATAACTGGTATAATAAAAACAAGCTAGATAAACTGGCATAAAGAATTGCAATGCTTATTATACGCGAATAAATATAAAAAACTAACTCATTGTGTAAATACTTAATATAAAACAAAGACTAGCAGGAAAAAAACTGGTATAAATATTAAAAACTGGCATAATCAAACAAAACTTCCTAATTTTAAGGGGGTGAAACGATTAAGCAATTGATTTAAATTCATTAAACTGGTATAATAAAGCATACATATATATTTTTGTAATGCATTAAATCGGAAAACATTATTTCTGTCTTCACTAATTAGTTTTTTTTAATGTTTATTGCTATTTTCTACCTACATATAACAGTTTCGTAAGGTATTCGGGTAGCAAATTTTTAGATCAATATAACCTGAACCTGTACAGCCAAATTCGCAAAAAAAAACATATCAGTAATAATAAAATGTATACACAGAGACAACCTTCAAATTTTGCTTCACAGCTTGCGCCGATTGCAGCTAACATGTCTGCACACAACTTGCGCAACATGTTGATGCTAATGTTTCGCAACATAGTGATGTTGGCCAAGCAGACGTTAATATGCTAACGCAATAGTATGAGTGAACTGAACTGCTTCATGTCGTTGTATGTATGCAAAGTGAATATATGTTTGTATATTTGTTCACAAGTTTGCTAAAAAATGTAAGAAATAAATAAAAACACGCGACTAAAGCGGAATAAATAAATATTTACGCCAACCAGAGACGAGCGCTAATTCTGTCGGGCACAAATAGTTCCGGCGGCCGGTATGCAGACCTGTTTTACGCATAGCTAAATAGTATAGTGCGCACGCTTGCTTCGGTTATTCTAATATTGTTCTTTAGCTGATGTTGCGTGCAGCTGCGCAACAGGTTTTGGATGTTGCATAATAGTAGGAAGTTCACCAAAATATATGATAAGTATATGCATAGTTATATAGTATATATATAGTTGCTGTGATGTTGTGTAATAAAGATTAAGTTTATGAATAAAATATGTTTGTGTTATTTGTTTATAATCTTTTATGATTCTTCAATATCTGCCAGCTTGGCAAGCCGCATTGCCGCCTCGTGGTGACCACAACTTTTGTTGCCAACAGCTTAGTGCACCGAGTGACCAAAGCCGGTATTGATACTGAGCTGTGTGCGAGGCATGCTTGTTTACTTATTGATGTGTGCAAACAACTTAATGTAGCCAGTGCAAATTGGCATTTGGTTTGAGCTATTTTTGTTTATTTGTTTGCAATCACGCCACATTTCCGCTAATTATGCGCAAAACCACGCTTCTGAGTTGACGGACGGAAATCGCTTGAACTCACCACTTCAGCCGTGGTTGGGATGTAATGTCGCACGGCAAAAAATTCCAAAAAAATAAAATAATTTAAAATAAAATAAAATAAATAAAGTTAAATAAAAAAAACAAAAACAAATATAAAATATCATTTTTCATCATACTTTTAATGAGCTTTTTTGTAGTTTTCATGTTTATTACAAATTAATTGTCTTTTAATTGTTCGCAATTTTGATTATGGCAAGTGCGCATGTGCATGTACTGTACATACATACTGAAAAATGCGACAACAGTTGCAATTATTATTGCGTCTTCAATTTAAAAGAAGATTATTTCTCAATTTTGCAGGCGTGGCGTCACGCTTGATGACAGCGCTTCGATAACAGTGCCATTTAATTGCGATACACATGACAATTGTTTCGGCATAAAATTATTTGTATTTTTAAATTATGATGTCGAGTATAGCGGCGCAGTAGCAATAGTAAATTTTATATCAGTTTTTGTTTTTTGGCTTTGCTAAGGTTGTCTGGCAAAAATTTTGACTGGAGATTGTGATCATATATAAGAGTAACGAGTTGATGATTGATAGGAGTGTTTGGAGATTTTCAAGCGATGGATGAAATATGGCTCCATCACTTTACTTCTAAATCCAATCCATAGTCATCTGAGTTGACTGCACACGATGAACCAGCTAACGAGAGTGGAAAAACGCAATATTCGACAAAGTTATGGCGTCCATATTTAGGGGATGTGCTTGGAATAATTCTTATTGGCAACCTTCAAAAAGGAAGCAGCAGCGACTATTAAATAGCAATATTGGATCCTGTAAAGGATGAAATCGGATAAAATCTCCGCATTTGAAGAAAAAGGAAGTGCTATTTTTACCAAAATACTTTACGGTGTTACAATTCACAGAAAATTTGAAAAAATCGGGCTTAGAATTATTTCCGCACCCACCGTATTCTCCAGATCAGGTTCCTAATGACTATTTCCTGTTCTAAGATCTCAAGCGAATGCTAGCTGGGAAGAAACGGCATATTTTAAAGCAAACGACAAATCGTACTTTAAAAATGGTATTGAAAAGTTTGAGGCTCTCTATATTCAGAAATATCTTCAATCAAAAAACGAATCGAAATAGAAATAACAATTTTTTCAGTTAAAAAGAAAAATTGGCTCACATATGTACATAATTTTTGTAAGAATTCTTTTATACCGAATACCAAAAGCCGTGAATATGCTTTAAAAAACAGACTACAAAGCCAAAATATCCAACTACTTTTATGTTCAGCATTTTGAGAGGAAACAAAACATAATTCGCTCAAAGTGCGCAAAAGCGTCTGTAATAATAAAACAATTAGTTTTTATGATAACAACAAGGTACTTATAGATAAAAGTGTGTGAGCAACCAAAAAGTACAAACTTCAAAGGACTGCGAGTACGCAAACGAATTCCAATTTCAGAAACATTCTGTTGCGATGCTTTTCTAAGATTTGGAAAATCAAAGAGCTGCCATTCATCAAATTGAGAGAACAACAAAAAAGTGTTATATAACCGCCTTTCAACTTCACCTAGCAATCACGCTTCAACTGGCAGACCGCCCAATCAACAGTCACTCATTCGATTCATTCATAGTACTGATTAAATAGCAATCAGCGACAGCGAGCAACTGTTACAATAACAGCAATAACAACAAACCGCATGCTCGTGCTATCGTGATGTGCCATTTAGGCAGATTTGTGTTGAACTATTTACGAGTGTTTGCAACGCTGTTTAGTGGCTCACAGTTGCAAGACACACCCACGAACAGCTGACAAATTAGTTGTTGTTAGTCGTCTTGCAATTACTAATGTTGCTGGTAGACGCGGTTGTTGCTGATGTTTTAGTTGTACACGCAATTTGCATAAACACTTTGTCATGCAATGCCGCTGGCAGCACAACAACACTGCAGGCAAATAGTTGTACTTACGTACGAGCCAACTACTGTCGTTGATGTGAATGAACCGCGTTCACACACACGCATACACACACATTCATTTATATCTATATACAGTATATTAATATCTGTTTGTATACAAATGGAAGGCATCACACCTACCCGCCCTCTCTAATATTGTGCAATATTTATTTGCTCATTTCATTGATATTGACGGCCGTCTTGTGTGTGGATTTGCTGTTATACTCTCAATACTTTGGTTAATTGATTAGCATTAGTTAGTGAAATATTGTACAAATGCGTATGGACTTCCAAATAAGAGTTGTGGTGGCTTTGCTGAGCGTGTTGTAGTTTCTTATCGGTTTCACTGGACTAAAGTTGGCTACAGAGCAGTTACTGCAAAGAAATTTGAAAAAAATCCCAACCAAAAACGTTTTCTTTTTAAACCAGAAACTTCACTTATGCCTCATTTGGCTGTTTCTTCTTAGGTTTCAAATAAACTCTCGGTTCTCAAACATTTTAATAAGTTGTTTTTCTGTTAGCATTTCTGGGATCATCGGTTCATTTGAGAACTCTATTGAGCTTGTCTAGTGAGTTCGAAAAATGGTAAATTCTCAAAATATTGGCTGTCGTCGATTTGCCAAGCATTGGAGAGTAGTGAATTGAATAAATTATACCAATCTCTAAAACAATGTGGCAGCAGTTGCGTAGAAACCCTGTGCTATCACGTTTTCTGGTACATACGCTGTTGTTACTCTTCTTTGTTTGTTTTGGAAATTCTACTTATTTAATTCTCCGAAGGAAACATTTTAGTAACGTCTTAATTTGAAGCGTTTTCTATAAACAATAATAATTTTCTATATACATAAAACTCTTTTTTTTTTAAGTTTTCAGTTTTGAAAAAAAAAACTGTATTTCCATTTCGAATGGTAAGACAGGGTTCAACTCTATAATTTGTGGATATAGACACCTTTATTTGCTTGCTTATATTTCTACTTTCAAAGCTTAACTTCGGATATACATACTGGAACATAGGGAGAAAAAAGGTGTGTAGAAATATAAACTTGCAGTGAAGTCAGAATAGAGCGACATAAAGAACTGGAAGAAATTAAGGAATTTTGTTTCGCTTTCTGTAGAGAAAAAAATTGAAGAAAAGAGATTTTTTAATGAATGATATTAGAGACTAATCCGAAAATAAAAGCGTTATTTTTATACTTTTGAGCTTCTGCCAACTCAAGTGATTTATTTTTTGACTTGTCTGAACATTTTGAATTCATATTACGGAGACGCTAAGTCCTAAAAACTAAAGGAATTCATATAATATACAAAACATAATATTTTACAAAAAGGATTAAAACTTGTTTTATGATTTAATGTTTTCGAGCTTAAAGCTCACAGAAAGCATTGCATGTGTAAATTCACCTGTTTCGACATGACTAATGTTGTTGAAAAAGTTTAGTTTCCACAATATAAAATTTTTAAGCTCAGCAAAATTAATGAAAAACTTTCAGTAAGAAATTATTGGATCGAACTATCATTTTAAAAACAAGCTTTTTAAAATTAAACATGGTGAGCTTGTTTTTTTAATTGAACTTTAGGATTTTTTTCTTTTGGCTCTGTAATTTGATTTTCTAACCCCCGAATATTTTTCGAATATGATATATGTACATTGAAAATATTTTTCATAAGCAATTAAAATACTAAGTAAAAAGCTTTTCAGAAGTTTTTGAAGTTAATTCAGTAATTGTATAAAACATTAAAGAAGTTATTGCTTGCAATAAATATTGTCAGTATTATGATGCTTTTTTTGATATACGTTAAACGGTATTTTCGAAGATGAGTTGAATTTCTTTATTATTTTCTTTAAAAAATTCGTTGGATATACAATATATACGATTTTTATAGCACTTGTGGTATAAGGAAGTAAACATAAGGCGATTTGTAGGAAAATGCGAAGTTTTGAAGCACTGTGGGTGGCAACACTGGTTATGATATGTTTTTAATGTGTGCAATTGAGTAGCTGGCATGGAAGATATATGATATCTACGAGTATTTCTGTTTTTGGTTCAAGTTAACATATTTGTGTGTTGGGAAGCAACTCCGATATTTTTTATTTAATTTTGCATTCTAGAAGTTTGATTTTATATACAAATTTTAGCTTAAAAAAATGAATAAAGTGAAAGCACATTTACTTTTTCTCGTATAAGAGTCCAAAATCTTAAATGAAAGCGTATAAATAATTAAAAAAGCTACCAAAATCTGAGCAATTAAGCGAGCAATCAATTTTTCTCTTGCCAAACTTAGCGCTTTGCACAAAATTATTAAATTATTTTCATAATAGCGAATAGAAATAAATTTCGCTGCGAATTCGTTTCGCCAACTCAGCAACGGCAAAATTAAGCAATTACAGAGTGTAATTAAAAAAATTATGACAATAATAAAATTTTAAAATATAATAACCATATTTGCTTGTTGTTGTTGCAAACGCAGGCAGCACGTTTTCGCAACAATACTTTCGCATTTTGCTTTTATTACATTTATGCCGCGGAAATTGGTGCGCACGTTCGGGGCTACGACCAATAAATGTGCCTTACAGTTGATGGCGGCTAACGGTAACGCTGTGCGTCGCTTTTGATTTCGATGGAAGCGGTGGACTTGCTGGTGCCTGCAAGCTGCTGCAGCAATCAACAGCGAATGCGAAGCTTTGCACACATGTTTGTATGGTATGTGCACAGCAAATGCATTGAGCGGTAATTACTACAACTAAAGCAATACTATTCACTATTAGTTTGTTGTTGTAATGCAACGGCAACAATTTTATGTGGCAAGCGCTAGCAAAATCGATTGCAACTCTTATTTTGGAGGGGAAATTAGGCAATTACTCGTAAAATCGCAGCAATTACACATACATACGTGTTTTTGTAAATATATATGAGATTATATTCATATATATAAATATATATATATATAGCACATATCTACACAATATCTAGTAAATATGCTTGCAATTGCATGCGGCTGTTGGCGCGCTTTGCTCCCGTTGGCAGCGTGTAGAATCGCGCTGGACGCACTTGATCAGTTTGCTTTTGTTGCTATTGTAAATATACAAAAATGCCTTGCAATCACAATTCGGTGTACAAATCCGCTTACATGCAGACTTCTAACTCTGGCCAGTCTGCAATTGCAAGTTGATTACGCTCGCTAAGTGCTTGCAACCTGCTTGCAGCTTTGCACATTTGCTGAGCGTGTTTCTGCCGCCAGAAGTTGCAACATCTAGAAAACCAGAAACAAACCTGTTTGGTCGCTCTTGCCGCAGCATTTGGTCTATTGTCTAACATTTGCCAGCTTTTTGCACCATTTGTTTGTATTTCTTCGTACTTTTTTGCTTTTATGGCATTTTTGTTGTTGTGCATGTATGTGTGCTTAGCTAAAGCGCCGTGTGTGTTTATTGACCCAAGCCAGCAAGCATTTGGCAAGCATGTTGTTTACAACATACTTGTTGTTTGTTTATGTTGGGCAACTTTTGTCATTCTTGTGCTTCGGGAAGTGGCAATAAAAAGGCGATAAATGGCTTTTCGCAAGTTTCGGTTTCAGACACTCTACGATGGTATTGAGGATTACAATTAGCTTTAATAAATGTTTATGGCGCATGTGGACAACTTCAATTTGAGAAGGTTTGTATTTTAATTCAAAATTGGGTTTTGGTAGATTTGATGTCAAAATTTTTTAAAAAAGAGTTAAAAACCGAATTGCTTTATATATGAAAATATGTTAAGTTATATGAATTTTAGAAGCTTTTCAACGCCTCGCGATAAGTTGATCTTGCAAAAGAAAAGAATATAAATCACAAAATATTTCTATATTTATAAAAAATATTTATGCATATTTGCGTTCAGAAAATCTATAATTTGGGACTTTGTATATCTCTAAGTTTTAAATTATAATGATTATCATAGACGCCAAAAATTTTTATAAGCCTTTACTCATTTTAAAAAAAGTTGTTTGGGTAAGAAATAACCATTTTTTGTTGCTGATTTTTATTTTTAAACTTAACAAAATGAAAAAAAATCATTTAAATTCGGAAAATATCTATAAAATATTTATGATAATTAAAAGTACTATAATTCTTACAAAAAAAAATTATTTTTTATATTAAAAATGTATTTAAAATAATATTAATAAAATTATTTATATTTTATATTAAAAAAAAATACTTTTTAGTATTTATTTAATTTTTTCAAAAGAATGATTGTTGATTTTAGAATTTTCTTAATTAACAAAAATAGTTTTCATTAAAATTTAATAATCGACTATATAAGAAATCTATATTTTAAGTTGTTTAAAAAAAGTTTAACATAATTTTTAAGAAACATTTTTATTATTTTTAATAACTTTTCTAAATTTTTTATATGAAATAAAATAAATTTTTTGATTGATTTAGAAAATATAATTTTGTTATAATAAAAAAGTAAAAGAAAATATATTGTATAAAATTAAGAAAAAAAATAAAAATATATGTATATCAATCTTTTACCAATGTGCTTTCTTTAATAATTAAAATATTTTTAATTTTTTTAATATTATTTTGTATTGAATAGAAATTAATTTATACTACATATTTTAAATCAATCAAAAAATACTATTTACATGGACACATTTTATAAAATCATATTTGTACACATATATATATATTAGGGTGATTCAAAAAAAAAAATTTTTGTTTTTTTTTATTGGTACTCAGAAAAATGGGTTCCTAGACACCTCTAAGAAATCCTCTCCAAATATGAGTTTTTAATTGTAACGGGAAGGTCCTCCGCCTAACGGTTTTCTATTTTTTCTTATTATCAGATAGAAAAATTTATATCTCGCTTCCAACTACTTGAAAAAATATCTTGTTAATTAGGTTTTGTAGGAAATTGAATGCTCTAAAATATGGTCTCTTATGATTTTTTCGTAAACCCAACCGTTTAAAAGATATTAACGGTTGAAATTTGACTATTTTTGGAAAAATTCTTTATTTCTTATTAATTTTATAACTCAATGAAAAAAAATTATTATGAATAGGTTTTTGAAGAGGATTTCTTAGAGGTGTCTAGGAACCTGTTTTTCACAGAACCAAACGAAAAAAAAAATTTTTTTTTTGATCCACCCTAATATGCATTGATGTTTGACGATGAATATCTCGTAAACGCTTAACTTAATCGAAAAATCATAGTAGACCATTTTTATAGAGCAGTAAATTTCCTACAAAACTATGTGTTTTATCATTCATAATAATTTTTTTTCATTGAGTTATAAAATTAATAAGAAATAAAGAATTTTTCCAAAAATAGTCAAATTTCAACCGTTAATATCTTTTAAACGGTTGGGTTTACGAAAAAATCATAAGAGACCATATTTTAGAGCATTCAATTTCCTACAAAACCTAATTAACAAGATATTTTTTCAAGTAGTTGGAAGCGGGATATAAATTTTTCTATCTGATAATAAGAAAAAATAGAAAACCGTTAGGCGGAGGACCTTCCCGTTACAATTAAAAACTCATATTTGGAGAGGATTTCTTAGAGGTGTCTAGGAACCCATTTTTCCGAGTACCAATAAAAAAAAAACAAAAAAATTTTTTTTTGAATCACCCTAATATATATTGTTCATATATATATATGTTACATGGGTTTTTATAGAAATAAATTTTTAAAATATATTGAAATTTTTTTCCAACTTTACAAACTTTAGCAAATTATTTATTTTAAAATTTATTTGAAAAATCTCAACAACAAAAAAGTTTTCCAGAACAAACAGAAATATCGGAAAAATTCAATATAATAAACTATGGAATAATAATAATATATGTCAAATTGTTTATTATCTCCCATTTGTCGAAAAAATTTTGGTTTCGAGTTAACGTTGGCATAATCCATAATCAATACAAGTATTGTATTGCGCTAACTATCACACAAAAATACAACAAAGTAGTAGAAATCTTCACAGTTTATTAATCGCATGCAAATTAGTTTGCGCTGCCAAAGAAACCGGGTCTTTGCCGGCGTGTTTATTTACATATTGGTCACAACACTTCCGCATTGACCTTTAGTGTGTGCGAATTTTTTGTGTTGAATATTGGCGACAAGTCGGCCTGGTGCTACCAACACCAAAGCATCATGAGCCATTGCCACATTCACCTAGATTTCGCAGCAGCACAAACAAAAGACTCAAGCGACGAACTTGACATTGCGCAAGGTCTTCGATGCTGTTGTTGTTATAACATTTCTGTATAATTTTTGCAAACAACCGTATTTGCAACAACAAGCTTTTAATTTTTTGTGAGCCGAAACGAGTGCCTTAGTAAATATACTAGTGATTGTTGGTGTGCTCTATTTGCTTTGTATGAAACACATGTGCAAATATTTGTTGTAAAATGAATTTGTTGAAGTTATGTGTTGCATTGCGGTTTGCGGTAAAAAGTTAAGTGAAGTGAGCAATTCTAAATTTTTTAGCAAACTGCTAGACATATTGAGCAGCGTGGAATATGCTAAGAAACGCTGTTTTCATTCCCGCTAATGTAACAGTTATTGTTACAGTTAACAAATTAGTTTGTTGTAATTTTAGTACTGCTTGTACACATTTTATGGCATTCTCTGTTTAATTTTATTAAATTTTGTTGGGTTTTCTACTGTGAAGTAATTTTTTTGAGACAATGAAAAACTCGTTAAACAGTTTTAAAAAAATTTTAATTTTTGTAATAGTTTTTGGGCTGTTAATTTTAAACTTTAAATTTCAATATTTATAAATAATTATTATTTTTTAAATAAATAATTTTTTTTTTAAGCTTGAAGCACTGTGTTTATGGGTTTCTTCAGTGAGTTTTTTCGAAAATTGAAAGTATTTTCTTACTTATCGAGTTTCTTTTAATTTCTTAACAAATTATATACACGATTTTATAGTAAATTATACTTGAAATATTATACTAATACTTAGATTGATTTTAGAATATATCGGAACGATGTTTGAACGATTTTATGTTCCAAATTATTCTAGTGAACGATTTAATTAAACTTAAACAGCTTTTCATTTTGAAACATTCAAGAGACAAGCTTGCTGACAAATTTTGTGAAAGAATTTAAAAAATGATGTGCAAAGATCGTATTTAGAAGCAAGTAATAATATTATTATGCCTAACTTTGAAAAAAATTGTCAATAATTAATTTTTGTAAGTAATATTTGAAATTTTAATTTTCACAATAACTAAAAAAAACTTTTTAAATTATTTTGGAAAATAATTTTTAAAAATTTATTTTGGAAAAAAGTTTTGATTAAGCTTTATTTAATTTTTGTTTGGTAATGTATTTAAAAAACAAATTTATTTTTGATTTATTTTGGACTACAAAAAAAATTAAAACTTGAAAAAAAAAAAGAATTTATTTTGGAAATTTTTTCTAATTTATTTTTTTTTTTAATTTTTTTTAAATTAAAATAAAGTTTAAATTTTTTTATTTGGAAAAATTTGTTTAAATTTTCTAATTTAAATATATTTTGTATAATTATTACATTATTTTTTGAAAATATATTGTTTTTGCATATTTTTAAAATTTTGTGTTGTAAATTGAAAAACAAAATCCTCTGAAAAGCAATATATAAAAATATTTTGCTTGATTTTGTAAGCTTTAGCTTTAAAAATATATTTATTGAGAATCTCTCACGAAACTTTATAAATAGAATGGTAATTTCACACACAGTTTCCTGGCAAATTATTTGGAATCGTAATTTGTCAGCTCATTTCAACTGTATTAGGTTAAATATAGAAGATATGCATATAAACTTTTGTCCATTTATGAAATATTTGAATAAAAACTTAGGAATTATTTCGGAACATAAAAAACCTTTTTTGTTTACTTTGTTATTAATAAAAAAAATTTAATATACTTTGATTTTTTTTAAATAATAATATTTTATTTAAAAAATTTTCTTAAAAACATATTTCAGAAAAATTCGTGCATAAAAATACGTTTTGAGCCAAAATTATTGAAAATTTTGTTCTAAAATTAAAAAAAAAAATATTTGTTTTCAGTTCAAATAATAAGTTTTCGAAAAATTTTGAAATAGTGAGTTTTCAATTTATATTTTTATTGTAAAGTTTCAAAAATGTTTTTTCTTTTTTTAGTTTTTCGTTAATTTTTTGAATTACTATTATAATATTTTTCCCAACAACGTTTTATCTTAAAATCTTACATTGATTTGTTTTGGTCTTATTTTTTTTCAATTTAAATATAAAATTTTGGAAAGAAATATTTGAAATGTTAAAAATTTAGAGTTTAATTTATTCTTTAAAATCTTTTTTTTATTGATTTCCTTCATATATACAATTTGCTATTGATTTAGGCATAACCTGTTTCAAGAAACCATTTTCATGAAAAATAAAAATAAATTATTTTGTCGCAAAATGTAAATATATTCCATGCACAAAATATTTTTTTTTTACACAAAATATATTTTTTTCACAAAAATTTTAAAGTTTTCAGGAAAAATCGTTTTTTAGCTCTTTATTTTTTTAATTATGTGTGATTTGAAAACAATTTCCAAACACTGAAAATTCACCGTTAAGTGCGCTTCTTAAGTCTTTTGTTTGCCTATCTCATATCCGTTTATTTATATTTTAAGTTCAAACTGTAATTTTCAGCGAATACAATTTGATCCTTTCGCGTTTCCTTACCTTGAGCACTTTCAAGTTGTTTTAGAAGTTTTAATCCAAAAAAGCTGTATTCCTTTTGAAATTGTCACGGGCGATTTGCGCGCTTTAACTAAGTTTTCTAATTTTTATTTTTGGTTTTGAAATTTTTGGCAAATATTGAATTATTCACGACCGCACTAGCAACAACGACAACAACCGCTTCGTTGGTGGCTAAATCTGCAACTGAACACTGCCAAACATGTTTTGCCGCTATATAAGTCCGGTGTAGCTGCAGCGAGTTGTTGTTGTACCGTCGCCAGCTGTTGTTGTCGGCATCGTTGTCGTCGTCGGCGCTTTGTGCAATGGCACAGCTAAGTGGCAGTCTAAGTCACTTCGTGTATGTGTGTGTTTCTTCGTATCTCTATCTTATTGCGTGTGTGCGTGGCGAGCTGTGCTGCGCTGGCGCGATGCGTTGCCGCGCAACTGGGTTCCACATCACTAAGTCAAAGCCGAAATCGAAATCGCCACGAAATAAGCCAAACTACAATAATAGCAACAAAAAGGAATGTGCGAAATCGGCTAAAGCTATGAATTGGTTCGGTGTTGTTATTGTTGTTATTGTTGCTGTGGTTGTTGTATTCATTATTTTTGTTGTTGTTATGTGGAACGGAGCCATTGCTCATGCGGATTGAAGCAGTAGCTGAAGAAGACGCATTAACAATAACAACCATGACAACAACAACAACTACAACTAAACTGTAACAACTTGAATGCATGCATAATAGTTTCTGCAACAAAAACAACAGTAAAAGTGCTTTGAACAAATATTATATAGCGCACGCGCCCCAAAACGCCAGCACTAGCTAGCGACGGTACTTGAGCGCGTTCGCATGCGAAAGTCAATAGCCGTCCAAGCACATGCATTCATGCATACATACATACATATATACACTCATGCATATATACACATAGATCTTTAGCGGTGTACGCTTGTATGTGTGTGCGCCTGTAAAAGTTTATCATTTATAATTTGAAGAAGTTTGCTGTGGAAATGCTCACAACGAGCGGTCTGGCTCTGCGCCGCCTCATATCACCCCTCCAACGAGTTAAAGTGATGCCATGTGTGCCTGACTACGAGTTTTCCTTCATGCACCTATGATTCTCAACTTTTTTTCATTATTATTATTTCGTTTTTGATTTACTACAGTTATGATTTTTTGGTGTGTGTTGTCGTTATTGTTGTTGCCATTGCTCGTATTTGAGTCATGGCTGGAAAATGTAGCAAGACTTGGTGGTGTGCGGACATATCAATACAATACATACAGTGACAGTATCCATACATGTACATATGTATGTGTATCTATGTAGATATATATATACATATACATATATAAACAAGTATATATATACATATCCATATGCATGGTAAGTCTGCATCGTCAAAGTCAGGCGAGTGTGGAAATTTGCGGAGGCAATTATATTCGATACGGAAATTTTATTTGCTGCTGAAAATTGATTAATTTTTTTGCTTTTTGCATTTTTCTTTAATTTCTGCTGAGTTGTGGAGAAAGAAGTTACTTTTGGAAAAATGTGATTGTCCGTGCAAGCATACAAGCATTCCATATTTATTTTGGGGTTAATTGTGCCACTGTCCATTAAAAATTTTATTAACTTTTTAAACATTTGCAACACGTTGCTACAGATACAGAGATAGTTATAAGGTTTACTATATATACATATATAAAAATGTTCAGCTTGACGAGACAAGTTGAAATCCGGGTAACAGTCCCTTGTTATTAATTCTGTTGATAATTTAAGATATTTTTAAACTAAAAAATAAAATTATATCAAATAATAGAAATTTTTGGATATTCTTTTTAATTATAAAAATGTTTAACATATATTTTGGTTTTATTCTTTACTATTAATTCATTTCAAAATATAATTCTTTTTCAATGAGATATATTTAATGTTTAATATAGTATTTCAAAATTTTCAATTTTATTTAAATATTTTTTTTTTGCAAGGAAAAGAATATTATTAGTTAAGGGGAAGTTGTTAGTAAAAGTAATCACAAGATAATCATCATATAACTGCACACCGCGACTTGTGTAATTGCCCGCTGCTGGAAGTTAAGGTCCACATCTTGAGCAATAACATGTCAATCAATCATAATTGTAGAGTGCACACACGAATAATTATAATTATTTAATATTAGAAATGCAGTGTTCAAATACACTATATTTGCACTTGATTCGCTCACTCTCAACTGAAACAGCTTGACCCGAAGCTAAATGCGTTGGCATGGCATCATAGACTGATAGACCAGACATGAAGGAAAGAAGCAGTATCATTCCACTATCTTGAAAAAATATTTTTGGAATTGCTTCCTGAAGAAAGAAGAAGAGATTTGCATGTTGAAAATTAGAAAGTTCTATAATATAATGGAAACCCAAGAATCAGACATTTTAAAGTCATTTAATTTGCAAAATCATTGAAAAAGTGTACTGCTTATACATTGAATGTATGTGGGAACCATTTATATAAATATTAATATAAATTATTGGAACAATGATCCAGTAGAAAGAGCTAAGAATCGTGAAAGCTTAAGCCTCAATAAAAGCTCTTAAAAGCGCAAGTTTCATGGGAAACTCCTTCAGTATTAGAAAATCTTGAACTAAAGCTCCATAAAAACTTTTATAAAACAAACTCAGTCCAAAATTTATGCAATAATGAAACACCTAATGCTTAAAGCATCAGACAAATTCGTGCAAGCTTAATGGAAATATACTAAGAACAAAGTTCTACGAGAGTTAAAAAAAAAAATATTTAATCGATCAGAATAGGCTAGCCAGGTGACTGAAAATGTGAACAATTTTTATGGTCCTGATACCGTAACAGCCAATTACGCCCATGTTTTGTTTCGTCGATTCGGTAGGTTCGATGTCAAAAATGCACCGCGCTTTAGAAGGTCAATCGAAGAAAATATCTATCAAGAAATGGAAATCGTCTAATCTGAGAGTCTTGCATACCCTATTTCAATTGTCTAGGTCTTAAACATTACACAAAGAAATCATTTGGAAGCTTTAAAATCACAAGTTTTCGAATCACAATGTGCCTATGAATATGAATAGTGAGCCACTTACGACAATGTCGAGAGGGAGCAGGACCGCTTGAAGGAAGCAATAGCCCAGAAGTGTTCATCTTCGACCAGTAGTGTAATAAAACGATAGTGACTCGCCAGTGATTCTGTGAGCAGAGTTGGAATGTTCCACCTTATGGTCCGAACCTGGCATATGGCACGCTGTGAAGAGTATGAAAATCCTTTAGGTATAATTTTACAATTAAGGTTCCTTTCAAATTGGATGGATTGATATACAAAGTCTCAAATAAATAACTGTTACTAAATGCGAGATATATTAAATTATTATGTATTTAAATACATTTATATTATTCCAATAAAGTATATGGATTAAATGCAAAATTGCCTCCATTATTTTTTTACATTTATTTAATTGTTAATTGTTCTCTAAGTGCTTCTATAAATATACACATGCTTGGGTAAATATGTATTTTAAACTTCCGCAAACTTGTTGCAGGAATGACGACATGAACTAAAGGAGATAATTATAGAATTATATATCGTACTACTTTGAGCAAAAAAATTGAAAGACTTTGCTCGTAATTTTAAAATTCTTAATGTATTTTCCGAAACTATGTATGCCGTCCCCCCAGAGTAATTCCCCTTGGCTACAGTCCACTTGTGCCAACGCTTTTTCCAATCCTCGTTAAAAGAAAATTTGCGAAATATCCTTCAAAGCGATTCACGTTTGATGTCTTCAATTGATTGAAAACGGTTTCTCTGGAACGGTCTTTGGAGTTTGCTGAATAGCCGAAGTCACAGAGAGCTAAATCAGGCAAATATGATGGTTGCGGCACGATATTGGTTGACAATTTGGCGAAGAGCTCTCGAAGAATTAATGCAGCATGCGACGGTGCATTATCGTGGTGCAAAGACCAAGAGTTGTCGGCCGATAATTCCAACCTTGTTTTACGAATACCTTCGCGCAAACGAAGCATAACATTCAAATACTATTCCTTGTTGAGAGTTTGGCCGGTCGGAAGGAATTCGATAATCGAAGAAAACTATATACATAACCTTGATTTTTTACCTGCTTTGAAGTGTTTTTTCGACTACGGCTCATCCTTGACACTATATTCGACAGATTGATCGTCTGTTTCCGGGTAGTAAGCATAGATCCAAGGCTCATGGTGCGTAATATAACATTCTATGATATCTTGGCAGCCAGTTGAGTTTTCAAACTTGGTTTTCACTAATTTTTCCCACATTTCACCTATGCCAGTAAGATCCCTGACAGCTAATCGTCGATTCTAAAACCCTTTCTTTATTTTATTGACGTCTTGATCATCAGTTCATGTTGATCCGTCCTGGACGTGGTTCGTCGTCAACGCCTTCTCGACCCCACTTATCAAAAACACTTCCTCGCGAAAAACAATTATCACCGAGGGTCTTTTGCAACTTTCTAAATGTTTCGGCACCAGAAAGATATTACATCTGTACATTTACGCACCAGAACAGAAACCAAAAAATTTTGTTTATCAAGCCGCGCTACATTAAACAAAATGTAGAAAAATCGCAAATATATGATTTTAACACAATATAAATTCAACCTTATTTTCATTTCAAAACACATAATTTCACGCAGGGCAACGGCTGCGGGGTCAGCTAGTATATTATAGAAATCTCAAATGAAAGTGTGATAAATATTGAAGAATTATTTTGCGTTGCATTTATTTAAAAAAATAATAATTTGTTTAAAAATTCCATTCAATAATTATTGTCTACAGTTTGATAAGTCTAATAAAGAAAAAAGTGGAAAATACAAACGCAAATCCATATGCCCGGTTCCTGTTTGAATTTTTTCTTCAATCAGAGTTGTCTAAAGTACAATATTTTATATTGATCTTTAATGGTTTTATTCACTTTCGCTTTGTATTTTTAAATTGCTTTGTTTTGGTTCAAACAGCCAGTTTTCGAATCTTCAATATATTTTTTTAATGTATAATTACACAGACGCTGCTAATCTACTGGTGCTTTGTAAAAAAATTTCAAATAAATAAAATATATATGTATGTAAGCTGTGTTGTGTGCTTGTTTTCATGCCAGTTTTATAACATTGTTGACTTAACGGTGCTTTATAATGGCATAAATTAACAAAGCTGGATTTATTTGCCAAGATATCGAGAAAGAGACAGGAGAGAAAGACAAACATTGCCGAGTTTACAATACCGATAGCCCATTCTAGACAGAACTCTTCTTCACTCTTACTTTTTGAAATATTAATTAATTTTCACTTGACGAACAAATTATTGATTATTTGACTCACCCTGTATGTACATGGCTAATCGAACGAAATGTTCTGTTAAATCGCTTTTGTTCTGCTAAAATAAAAAAACGTTATAATGTGAGAACACTTGTACAACGCATTTTACTGTTAGGCACAGTTAGTTGAACCCTATTAATTTAATAGGTAATGATTAAGAGATTTCGCTTTTTAAGCGCTTTCAAACGTTATTCATAACTTTAAATGATTTACTGAGTTTTAATCACGAGCTTCCGGTTTTTCGACTGCAATTCGCTGAATGACCTACTAAAGCTAAAAAAGCGCAATAGAAAACGCTTGAGAAGTACAAAAGTCAGTGCAAAACGCGTAGAACTCGAACAACTGGTTGCGGTAAAAATTATTGCAAATTTAAATTAAATTATAGACTCTTAAAGTTGTGATCATTAACCCTTTTGGGCGTATCACAGAGCACAAAAGCAAATTCGATTTCATTATTATTTTAGTTTGGTCGAAATCGACCGTCAGTATCTTACGGTACAAGAAAAGTCAAAATCAAATTTATGCTTGAACTAGTAGGGAGGGTCTGTGTTCGGGTGTAACCGAGCATTTCATAATCTTACAACTTGCCAATATCAAAAAGCTGGCTAAAGACCTTCCGAAATTTTTAAAACATTCATTGATTCATAGAATAAAATTAGTTTTATAACAATATTTTATCTCCCGTCAGCGAAAGTTTTATTAAAATACCACTCAAATGCAAAATATCTATCATAAAATACTCGTAAAGCAAAGAGTTTAAATGTCATGTATCGAGTTGATGAAGAAAAGGTAAACCAGGCGATCGGAATTCATTATATTGGGGATATAAAGTTTAAACCAATTTCATTCATATTAAGCACTAAACCACATAATTTTTTAGAAAACTTTTTCATTTATTGTATTTTATTAAAACATCACACATTTTGTGAGGTGGAAAGCCGGAATGACAATTCCGGCGTAAAGTTTGATTTGCGATTGTAGTTATTTTTAGCAATATAGAATAAAATCCTCCCTTAGTTTCATTCAGGTTTCTTACATTCCATCACAAATATACATACATGGAGTAAAGTCAACAGGATGTTTCAAAATTCTCATGTAAGTCATTTGGGGCTCGGGTAAGTTATAAGAGGCAGCATTAGAACAAGTAAGGGACGGCCAAGGGCACAATAGAACCTCGGTTGCGGTGCAATCCTCATTGATTTATCTAAGGAACGGCTAAGTTCGGTGGTAAGTGAACATTTTATACTCTTGCAAGGATCAAAACCGGCGATTTTATAAAAATTTTACAATATGTTGGCAATACCTCAATAATATACATACATGTATATGGAGTAAAGTCAGCCGGGTCATCGAAATTCCTGATAGTGGTTAAACGGAGCCTAGTGGAAGTTTAATCCAGTTTAGACATGAAGATATATTTAGTAAAACACGCTCTCTAATTTTCATTGAGATAACACATGGTACCTAGAAGCTTGAACAGCTTTGGTTCGGACAATTTTTGGTCATTTGGTCACATAATTCAAAGGCACTATTCGTGCAAAGTTTTATCTCGTAATATTAATTGCTTCTTGTGAGGAAAAAATTCGGTGTTGTAGTCCGATTCCACCCATTTTCCCATTGTAATATAGGAATGTCAAAGAATTATTATGTGCCGAATTTGGTTAAAATCGCTTAAGAAATTCCTGAAATATTTAAATTTACCATAAAGTGAGTAGTTTTGAACAGTACCGTTATATTGGTAGTGGGTTTGAGTGAGTTATCATCTGGTTTCATGCAATTTCATCGATAAGAAGTCCAGTAGGAATTACCTTAAGCGATGTGACTAATGTAGCTTTAGCCTAGGAGATATGTACATTAAACCTATTAGAGGGCGAGGCCACAGCCATTTTTTCAAAATTTTTAGTCAAAACTGCCCCTAGTTACCGCGATCCATTGTGCTAATTTGCAGTCCCATATCCTATTTTAGTGTTTAACTTTGCAGGTTTTCGTTTAATAGTTTTTGTGGGCATGGTAATGGCTCGATTACGCCCATCTACGTGCGCCAAATTCCAGGTCGATATCTGAAAAGTTAAGGGATTAGTTCGCGTACAGACTGAGGGACATGGCTAATCATTTATTTGGTATACACATATATATTTTAGAGGATCTTCGACGTTTCCGTTTGAGCCTTATAAACTTCGTGGTTAATATACTCTGTTCAGAGTATAACGCAAAAAATAAAATTATTTAAAAAGTGTTGGTCACACCAGGGTTAACGCTAACAAGTGCATCTGTGCAAAAAGTAGCGCTTGCGAATTTTTTCATAACCGTCTTAATGATATAAAGTATGGTAGTTTCTGCAAATTTTCGACGATCTTTTAAGTTTTTAGTTGGCTGTTTTTATTGTTATGCAAATATAATTAAAATATAAAATTGCAATGAACTAGAAAACGGTACATTTATATATGCACATACATACGTACACATAGCTTGCTTATGGACTATTAACCGTAGCAGAAGCTTTAAAGAAATCGTGTTGAAAAGAGAAACGTGAATGATTAACGTCAAGTTCATTGGCAACACTAGCAACCACTAAACACACACACAAACATATGTATATGTAAACAATAAGAAATGTATGCATGTGTATCTAACCATCGTCCAAGCGGCCAGCCAACCGACCAACTAGTGACTCACTTGGCAAACGCTTGGAAACGCAAACGTACGATTATGCATTAATTAATTACTAGCAGAAAGCAAAAACAACAACAATGAAATGAATAAATAACTAAAGTAGAAAAGAAAAGCAAAGAGACAAGAGATGATTTCGCTCTGAGGCAGATGTGCCACATGCCACAAACTTGGCTGCTATTTTAGCTGCAATATCTGCTTAGATTTGATATATTAAAATAATTAGTGCTTTAATTGCACAAAATGGCAAATGCCCATTGTTTTTAAGTAATTTGCACAAAACGCTTCACTTGCCGTAATTGATTTCATTTCAAAATGTAACATGTTCCCGCCAAAAATCACGTCCAGTGCGTTATTGACATGTCTCTAAGCAAATATGTGTGTAAAATTATCTAAGGTTAACCGTTATCAGTGGGCTGAGATAATATCAAAGGCCGCGTGAGCAAATATGTAAAATTTTCAACTGAGTATTATGATGTTTCGAACTGCTCTCGAGTAAAGCAATTAGATAGCGATTTATGAGAATAATTATGTTTAAAAGGTTATTTGCAAAGTCTCCGGCTTACCATAGTAAAACACATTTTTTGGCAAAATTTGTATTTTTTATTAACACAGTTCCCCTCAAGGCTGATACACTGCTTATAGCCACCCTCCACCTTTAAAAATTTTTTCTTTTGCTTCATAATAGGCCTCACTTTCGGCGCTTAAATCTTTATTCGACGAAAATCTCTTTTTAACAAGCATTCTTTTGAGATCTGAGAATAGGAAGTAGTCGCTGGGGGCTAGATCTGGAGACTATGATTTTTGCGGAAGCACTTTAAAGCCAATTCATAGATTTTTGCCATCGTTTTCATCGACTTGTAATTTGTTTTGGTGTAACATAACCTCCCTTTTCTTCAAATGCGACCGTTTTTTTATCAATTTCGTCTTGCAAACGGTGAAATAACGCCATGTAATCGTCGTTGTTGCTGGTCCTTTCTTTTTCAAGTTAGTTAATAAAAATTATTCCATGCTCATCCCGCCATAACCTTGCTTTGAAGAGGATACTTCGTGTGCAGTCCACACTGATGACTGTAGATTGGACTTCGGAGTGAAATGATAGAGTCATGTTTCTTAATTTTCCCATATCGAAGCAAAAACCCAGGTTTTTTACGCTTGAACATATGTACATATATGTACAATGCTCCGAATCATCAACTCGTTGTTGTTTTCGGTTTGAATTGAACTCATTTTTTGCCTTCAAAAAGCAATATTTTATCTACACACAAAATTCAATTTTACCCATCGTCGTCTTCGGTGTTCATTTCACCTCGTCTAAAGTTAGCATATCAATCCTTGATGGCTGAATTTCCTAAAAAAGTATTTGCTTTAACTGTATTTGTTATTTCAAAAAAAAAAAATCTAGTGGTGATTTTGCGTTTTATTTACTATTGCCATACTAGCATACAATAATTATAATACGGTAGGCATTTTTTTGCCACAATGTATACGTACCTACTCGATTATTTCAGGACATGGGTCTGAAATGCAGTTTTCCCAGACCAATCCAAGATTAGTAGTCATAATATACTTAAATATTTGGTGATTAATGTATGGTGGTTAAAAAAAAAACAAAGAATTGGCTTACACAGTTTTAGGACTTCGCAATTATTAGGCGTTATTGAAGAAGTTGAGGGATAATAATTTAAACCCGATTGAGGTCATCAACATCAACACTGAAAGCTTCAAAGTAATTGTAATATATTTACTTTACCTCAAATGGAGTGATATGAATCTAGAACAGTTGGAGAAGTATTTAGAAGACGCAAAATGGATGTCGCCACTAATCTTTGTAAGGTCTATTCTAATAATAATTGATTCACTGAAGTATTCCATTTGCCTTGACCTTTCACGGTTGAGTAATGAGTACGCCCGAGTGCTTTTTTGACTGACAATGTTGTGTTGACTAAAAACACTTTACCAAACAGTTTATCGGGGGTAAAAAATATTGATTACTCTCGTGTATAACTAATTGCCAAACAAAAATGTGAAAACATATTTAGATATCTGAGTATATTTAGTGTATTGTTTTCCCTTAAACTATTTATTATTGGATTTAATTAAGCATTGCGCTCCTGGAACACTTATGCTTTGCTTTAATTTTCTGGTTAGCAAGCAAATATTGACCTTTTGTTATTGAAATTGTCAAAGTATAAATATTTAATTATATCACACAAACTACATTTTTATTGTCTGTTGCTTAAAAAGATTCTATTGGTGAAAAAATTAACAGAGATTTAAACGTTTTGTTATTAAAATAAGAGTGCAATTATGATGATACTATGATTCAAAATTCAATCGAAAATATTCATATATATATAAATTGTGTCAAAAAGAACTCGAGAATTGTAAATAAAACCAAATATTTAATTATTCATCAATATCATCAATATTTATTCTGTCCCATCAGATGTAATAGAGTTACGGCAACGATTTTCCAGTTTTCGAAACACTTTTCACTTTTGGGATGGCCTTCAGCTCCTTCAGTGAATTTTGTTGTATCTCTTCGATCGACTGATAACGGCTTTCACGAGCGGCAATTTCAGTTTCCAGAACAAGAAAATATCACATGGAGCCAAATTTGGTGAATATGGTGTTTGATCGATGGTATTCATTAAGTTTTTGGCATTAAATTCGCACTTTTTTCGAGAAAAATATCAGTCGAACGGACTCTTTCAAATGTTGAGCTCTCTCTAACACTTTCCTAATGGTTTCCAAGCACCATATCCTTCTCTTTTTTTAGTATTTTCTCATAGTAAATTATTTTAAAGTTCTGTGCTAACTCTAACAATTCTATAAAAACAAGTGGTGTGTAATTGTCTGAATAATAAAGAAAATTATAGAGAAATTTGTCGACAGTTAGCAAATAAATATACAGTTGCGGCAAAGTAGATAATGCGCTTACGAAAAACTTTGCTATTTATTGTAAATGATTTTTTCGATGATAAAAAGATCAACCTTGATGGTCCAGACAACTTTTTGGGATACTAGAGAGATTTAGCGGAGGCGGAGGCTCCCTTGTGGTCTGGGGCGCATTTTAAAGTTCTGTGAGAGAGCCGTTGGCATTCCCTTTTTGTCGAATGAAAGGCTAAGTTCGGGTGCAACAGAACATTTTATACTCTTGCAATTTGCAAGAATCAAAACCAGGGAAATACTTTAAGGTATAAAAGAAATCATGTAGACTAAAGTCAGTCGGATATTCGAAAATCCTGGTATTAGTTGTTTAGGGTATGGGTCACATTTTCGCTCAAATTTATCTATTTTAGACACAAAGATACACTCTTATGAGTAAAAACGCTAGCTTATTTTCATTGGGATAACTCACATATTGGGCGATTTATGCAGTACAAAGTCACCCGGAAGTTCGAAATTCTTTATATTAAGTATGTCGTAGACCCTAAGAACTATTGGTCCGATTCAACCCATTTTTGACATGCAGCCATACCATTATAAGAGAAGGATTATCCCTTAAATCCAGTTATACTCGTATGTATGTATAATATCACACATTGACCGACATTTCCAATCAAAAGTCAACTATAGGTACTGGGATCCACATATTCGGTACCTAGGGTCTTGAACAGTTTTGGTTGGATGTGAATTTAAAATTACGCTATAGATTTCGCTTATGACACAGAAATATGAAAAGAATGTCACGTACCAAATTTTGTCGAAATCGGTCAGTCGGGTTCCGAGACATGATATTTCACCAAAAAGTGGGCGGTGCCACGCCTATCATACTAACCCGTCCTGAAATTTTTACATTTCTGGCGCATTTAGTTATTGATTTAACGCGCTTTTAGTGGCTGTGAACAGTATCGTTATATGGAGAGAAAGCGGGGTTTTCATCCAATGTCAATCATTTTCACACTATAGTAGTACTTCTTCGTGCTGGGCGAGTTTGTTTGTAGCTGCTTTAGTGGTATAGGAGATATGCACATTAAACGTCTTAGGGAGCGGGACCACGCCCACTTTTTCAAAAAATTTCATCCACACCTGCCCCTTGCTACTGTGATCCCCTGTGCCAAATTACATTACCTTATTTAAGTGCCTAGTTATGGCACTTTATAGGTTTTTGGTAAATGGCGATTTGTGGGCGTGGCAGTGGGCCGATTACGCCCATCTACGAACTCGACTTTTTTTTCTCATCAAACTGTCTCAATTCTTACTCAAGTTACAGCTTGCACCGACGGGCGGACGAGCGGACGGACAGACAGACTGTGAAACTGATTTCAACTTTTCTCGTCATCCTGATCATTTATAATTATATATATACCCCGATATCTATCTCCATTAGTTTTAGGTGATACGTATAACCGTTAGGTGAACAATCCTTTAATGCTCTGTAGCAGCTGGTTGCAAAAGTATAAAAAAGAGAAATTTGATTCCTTCCTTTTTTCGTGATGGAAGGACAGTCTTTATAGCAATGAAACAAAGTGTTGTTTTCAATATATAATAGAGGAGGTTTTATAAACTTTGATTTAAATCAAGCACAGAAAAATTAACGAATAATCTAATATTTACACCCTGAACAAAATATATTCAGTTTGTAACACCCAGAAACGTCGGAGTTCCTATAAAAATATATATCTCAATGATCAGCATGATGAGCTTAGTCGATTAAGCATATACACGAACTAGTTCCACAGTTTTTGAGATATCGATCTGAATTTTTGCACTCGTTCTTTTCTTCTTAAGAAGCTCCTCAATTTTTGTCACTCTACTAGATTAATATAGCTTATAGCTGCCATACAAACTTATCGATTAAAATCAAGCTCTTATAAGCATTTTGGTTTATGAAGGGTAATAATAACATCGCTACAATCGAAGGAATCGTCTTTTCTTATTTTTTACTTTATTAGACACAAATTTTACGATATTTAGTGTTTGAATGAATTTAGGTTTAATATTTTTCCAGCAGTGCTGATCTGATTTGCCAATAAGCGCCTAACATTGGTTACCAGATGGTCGTCGTAGCTGGTTCATCACCATAGACCACTGATATGACGTTTTCCACAAAAACTTGTCTAACGACTCGCGTGAACTAGTTCGTCAATTGACATACTCATTTCTTGTATGATTCGGTCAAGATAAGTTCCTGCGCTGACTTACGTGATGTATAGTCTGTGGCACAGACTTCCTGTAAACATTTAAATGATATATGTATGTACTATATTAATGTTGGGAATTAAAAATACGCGAAATTTATAATTCTTAGTATTCCAACTATCCTCGTTAGTAATTTTTTCTTTGTGAAAGGAAAATCCGATGCTCTTGAGAATTGTTCACAAATTCAATTCACTGTCAATTAGAAACTTAAGTATGTAACTTAATCCAGAATGTTTCTCGATCTTTGCTCTATGATGTATACATGTTTAGTTCGAGGAGCAAAAAAATTAAAATATTTTCTATTAAAGTTGAATATTTCCTCAAAACTCGATTAAGTTGAATTCTGAAATATGCTTGTGGTTCAATTTGTTAATCGTTGCATTTATCTTGCCTATTCCCTCATGCTCAATGCTTCAATTTTAGTTCGGCCATTTTCCTTTCTTTAACAGCGAGTGGCAAGAGAATGTCAGCTCGGATTATATCTCGGAAGGATTTAACAATCCTACAAACTTCTCAGCTATTCAATATGTGTTAATTGTCTTAAAGCTTAAATGTAAGTAACCTAAGTAACCTATGTATACTTTGTAAGTTCGTCATTAATACTATTACTTAAATTCCCTCACTAAATACTCTAGATATCAAGGCATTCTTGCCCTATATTTGATGAAACCCTAAGAGACTGCAGTTATATCAAAGCCGCTTGGATTTCTGTATATAAATATACTATAATTCACTTGTTTTCATTGCATTCTTTAATAGCAGCGATCTCCGCTAGGAAGACACTGCATTGGTATGGTAGTTGGAAGCCGATTTTGTTATCTAATTTTGCTAAAAATACCTCACCACCAACTCAAATATCGCTGGTATCACAGATACCGGTCCACTAAAGCAAATATCCATAATCCATATGACTCTTAGTTAGCTCAAATCTTCAAAGGATGCGTGTATAAATTTGACAGCTGTCGGATCATTAGTTTGTGATTTATATCATTTTTAGTGAAGCAAATTTTGTTAATGTGAAGGAAAATGCTACAGTAGAAGCAAAAATATGATGGACTTTACCACAGGAAAAGTAACCGGATCGAATTGCTTCCGCATCCATCGTATTATCCAGATTTGCTCCCCAGCGAATATTTCCTGTTCTCAGATCTTCAAAGTATGCTTGCTAGGAAGTTCGTCGAATGAAGAGGTGATCACCGAAATTGGGGCAATTTTGAAGCAATGGAGTACTACAAAAATGGTTTCGAAAACTTGGAGGGTGGTTATAATCAGTGTTTCACTAGTGAAGGGAGCTATGTTGAATAAAAAAAACCAAACTTTGCCAAAAAAGTTAACCTTTTAAATTTCGATTTAATTTTTTTAATAGATATTAGCATGCCAAGTTTCAGTTGCAAAACACACACGCAAACATATATGTATGTAAATATCTCGTACCGAAGTCATTCAAACGAACCCTTTGTTTTGAGTTTGCCCAATAAAATGCGCACATAATTTTAAACTTCTCGACGTTTGACCCTCATAAAATGGCCAAATATGAGGCTTCACTATGAAACTGCTGACTTAGACGCGTATGCTTACTAGTATATTTTGAACCGCAATTACGCAAGCAGAGCTTGTATGTATGCTTGAATAAGTATAACTTGCGGGTAATGACTATAATTACTGTTACAACTGAGCAATTTCATATCATACTCATGCACGAGGATTTGTAAGTGTGTATGCATGTATGTATACACTGGCAACTAGTAGAGGCCGTTATCTGCCACATTTTGTGCGTTTTATGCAACAGCGACTACTTACAGCCATGGCAATGGTAAATGTACTTAGAAACTTACAGACAGACATGCATACTTATGAGCAAAAGTTATAACGAAATAAAAGTGAAAGAAGCAGAAAAAAATATATAAAATTTTAAAAAGTGAAATAAAACATTCACTTAAATGTTGCAACAACACACTTTTGCTCACCTCGTCTACCCATTAACGAGCATCTCAACAAGCCCAATGGCAACATTACTTTCAATTACTTATGCGGTGGTAGTAATTAAAGTAATGCAATACAAAACCATGTGACCACAGTACTTACCGCAATTTCAACAACTCGTCTACGGGAAGAACCAATTGATGGTGAGAAGTGTCGTATAATAACCCAGTAGTGAGGTGAGGTAAATCGGAGGTGATGAACTGGCGGCTTCGTTAGTTGCACGTTTTTTGTGGGTGCAGCTCGTGTAGCAACATAAAAAATTGATAAAATGGTCCATTCCCGTTTCATTTATACCCTATTTTTTTGGGAGCGAACTCTGCTGCAGTTGTCTTTAAGCAGCTTTGAAGTTTGAGTCGGTTTTACGATATCCGAAGACCTTGGTTTGTGAACAATATTGTGACCAAGTGTATGGATATCAGGCTGAAGATGATGATTTGTAATATCAGAGAAAGCGCTTCGATCTAACGAAAATTACAAGGAACGTTCCAGAGTAAACTGGACTTTTTGAATCTAGCCCCTCCGCTCCCTGGTAGCGCCATCTACATATATGTCGACTGATGCGTTATAATCTGCTATCTTTGTCGATTGTCCAGTGAGAATTTCTTGACATTTCATATATTGGAAGTGACGTCTTTGCGTTTTAAGTGTCAGTATGTTTGTGCAGTATGTTTGTGTTATCGGTGCGAAAATGAGCTTCGAACAACGAGTCAACATTAAATTTTGTTTAAAAATTGGCAAAACTGTTACTGACACGTTTCAGTTGATGAAACAAGTTTATGGTGATGATTGCGTATCCCGTAGCAGAGTGTACGATTTACTACAGTGGGCTTATAAATAAGCGCAAAATCGGTGTCGGGTTCGTGGTGGGAGGAAAGCTCACACAATTCGCATCAGAGCAAAATTTTTCCACATAAAACTGATTTGTGCGCGCGCCCCGACAGAAGAGAACAACGATATGACCAAAGATACGTTTTATAAGGGATTGCAGCGATTCTAACGCCAGGGTGGGCAAAGAACAGTCAGAAAACTCAGCCTCCATGGCGAAACATCGCCAAACGGGATGATGCTGATCGACTTCGCAGGGGTCCGAAATATAGTTGTTTGTAGTACTAGATTATTTTTCTTCTTCCTCTTCCTCTGCTTCCCACGGTGGGTACTGCGTCGAATGCTTTCAGAGCTGGAGTGTTTTCATCCAATGAGACGACATGACCTAATCAGCGTAGAAGGTGTCTGTAATTCGCTGAACTATGTATATGTCGTCGTATATCTCATACAGCTCATCGATCCATCGAATGCGATATTCACCGTGGCCAACGCGTGGCCATAAAACTTTCACAGAATCTTTCTCTTGAAAAACGTCTTCTCATCAGATATTGTCATGATCCATGTCTCTGCACTGGCGATACGATAATAATAATACAAGATTTTGATACAAGAAAACTCATCAAGCTACTGGGCTGTCTCCGGATCGAAAAGTTCGAAACCTGATCGATGTTGCGATAGATGACGACATGTATCCACTATCCTTTACGTACTACGCTCTGACGACCTAACATCGGCACGCATCACTATATTGTTTTAGCGAAGACACGCGCCCGCCTCTATACACAGGGCGTACGACGTCGACCATTACAACCGACAGCGAAATGATGTTTTACTGGACTTGTACTCCTGCTCTTTGAGAGCACTCGCCAGCACCTCCGTATAAGGTCAATATGTAAGAATATTTCATTTAGTTTCAATTTGCCTTGGTAAATTACGTCGGTTTTGTTTTCTCCAGGTTGGACAAAGAAGCGAAGAAAATGGTTTGATAGTGAACGAGTTCAAGAGGAAATATCTTTTGTCGTCAAACAAACAGTCGCCGCATTCTTCGCTTCCACGTGCTGTTGGCAGTCATAACTTCAAAGTCGTAGATAATTTCGTCTATTTTGGAACCAGTATTAACACCACCAACAATGTCAGCCTGGAAATCCAACGCAGAATAATTCTTGCTAACAGGTGCTACTTTGGACTGAGTAGGCCATTGAAAAGTAAGTACTCTCTCGACGAACAAAGCCCAAACTCTACAAATCCCTCTTCATTTCTGTCCTTCTATATGGTGCAGAGGCTTGAACAGTGACATCATCTGATGAGTCGAAATTGCACTCCTAGACCTCGAAGATGAATTATTAGACGGTCGTTATTATTAACGAAATTGAAGAAATATGGCTTTCGTGAAGAATGCAACAACATTGCTATTCGAGGAGGCATTTGACATTGCAAAGCTTTCGGTTGAGTAACTCAAATGCCATTCTATCAAAAGCCAGATATTACAGAATATTTTCATTAATTCATAGTAGGTAATAAAAAGTAATTACGTTTCGGCGTAACCGAAAGCAGTGAGGAACGTACCAAAATATGAGTATAAAATTAAAAAAGACTCGTTTTGGCTACCGGCAACTCTACACGTGTGATATTTTAAAGTTATTACATTTATTTCGCTAGACTTCCTGCACTATGAAAGTCTGACAATTTTTTTTATTTGAATACTTAAGATATAGCAGGTAAATAATAAAATTAAATACTTATATAAACACATAGAAAAATGCGAAGAAATTGCATAAAACTAAGTTTCACTGTTTTTTATGCTTCCGAAGTGAAATGTTCAGATACCAGTCTTGCAAAAATGCAACAACAATAAGAAATACTTAACACGGTCGCGGACGTGAATGCTATAGCTTTCACACGTTAACGCCAATTTTTATTCATTTAATTGTAGACAATCTTAAGTGTGTGTTATTAATACACATTTCAAAATAATGACCAATTGGTTCATTAGATACTTTCATATTATTTTAACTTTTCTCAGTGTATTTACAAATTCATTCACGTCATTCTGGTTGAAAAATAGTATCTATATCGTCGTGGATGCTATAGCATTCATTGTATATAACGGTTAAAATACGATGTTCTGACTACTCTTATAATATATGTCTAATTAGATTTCGGATATTACAACTAGTTTCAAAAATAATTGCCTGTATATTTTTGCAGCTCCCTAAAATTTTTTGCGTCCGCGAACGTGTTAAGAAAGTGTAACGTTAAATTAACATCAAAATTGTAATCACGTGGGCAATAACGAAAGTGATTAACCAAAAAAAAAAAAACGAGAAAATGTGTAAAGAGATGTATAAAACCAGCGATGTGAGGTAAAGGTCCCAAAAGCTATGTTCAATAAGTATCAAGCTTCGTTAAAACAACAAACCCGGCTTTGTCTTACCAAGTAGTCTATCTTACCATACTATATATTTCCCTGAAATATGTTGAGGGTATAAAAAGGAATCTCATATATTGACCGAGATATGGTAATAAATCTAATCTAAGCTCAAAAATCTTTATATCTTGATACTTTCTATAAAAAGTCAGCCATAGGCTATGTGACCCCATATTCAGTAACTGTGGTCCGAGTTCAACAATTTTTAGATGTAAGGTGGCATACCTCCGCGGAAGGCCTTCGCAAATTTTTACTTGCCACGAAGTTTGAAACACCCAGCAGGAAACGTCGGTGACACTATAAAATATATATCTAAATGATCAGCGTGACGAGCTTAGTCGATTTTGGCACGCCTGTCTCTCTGTCTCACTGCCTGAATATTACACTACTGGCAATACATATATTGCGAGAGAGAAAATACATTTTTGGTAAAATAAACTTGAATACATGATGGTTGAAAATTTACTTATTTGAACTATTTTTCCTTTAGACTCCAGAATGGCTCAACATATTGCAATTTCGAACGAAATCAATATCTTGGAATTGAGACTTTACGTCGCTCGAATTTTTCATACAGCGCAATCAATATTACTACCTTTTCGTTAATGGTGGATAGGCTTTTCTGTTACTCGCTTGCCTGTTCATTTAGACTCTTTCTGTGGAAATACTGTTGAATTGTCAGTGTACAGCGTGAGCTCCAAAGACTTCGCAACTAAAATGGGACAAACACACGATATATGAACCACTCTGTGTTATGAATATCACATTTAATTCAAATCATTTATTTTTAGTTAGAGTTTTCAGTTTTCCATTTATTACACTGCTTAAATTTTGGCTTTCTATATAGGACACACTCATCCATAAATACCAATACACAAGCAAATTTGTCGATTGCACTAGCAAAATGTCGAAGTATTGTTGGGAACTGCTCAGAAATGTGTTGCTTTGTGGGCTCCACAACTACGTTTTAAGCTATTGTAACCTTTTTCAGCACCTTCTATCAACACCTTTCATCCCTGTGGTGTCATTTTTGTGGTCGCCAGACAACTCAATCGCACTCAATTTCTTATTTTAACCGCAAGTGCTCACTTTCGAACAATCGAAATTTCCCCTTCAATGACACTTCGTTATATGGCATTTTTAGCTTTGTGGTTTCTCCTCAAATTAATTGTGACTTTGTGTCTTTTGCATGTCGGGAATATTTACTATAAATACAAGCGCGTCTAAATTCTGAATTGCTTCGGAATGTAGTGTGTGAATTCAAACATTTTTATTTGCAAAATGTATTTTAATATTTCAATTCCTTATATAGTATATATTTTGGAGTGAGATAATTCGCAATTACTCACATTTGATGTTAGGTTGTTTTGCAGAGGAGTTGCAGATTTAAGAAGGAAAAAGAAAAAATGTTAACTTCGGTTGCACCGAAGCATGCCCTTCACGAAATGCAAAATTGTCCTTACAAAAATTTCATAATGTTGGCTAAGTCTTCCATACAAAATAAGCTAATAGCTTAATTTGCTGGTCAAATAAAACACGCCTAATGATACGTATCGCGTCAAATGAGAAAGTTGTTTATGCAAGCACTTGATTCCGATCGTTCAGCTTCTACGGCAATTAAAGCTACAATGGTCCGATATTGGTAATTCCGTTAAATGAGCAGAGGTATTTAACCCGAGGAAAACCATGCAACCCCTTAACAGTAACGTTAGCAGTAACTGAATTGAACTATTTTTACTTTTAACTCTTCAACTGTTTGTCAAGTCTTCCTTATTATTGTTGGTATAATGAAGTTTCTATTCAAAATATTTAAAGTTCTCAATATCTAAGAGTTTGGTTAATCTGAAGTTGAATTGCTTCAACTTCAATACAACTAAATGGAGTTGAAAACCGTAATAAGGGTGTATGTTAAACCTTTGGAGTACGAGTATTTTTTTAATAAAATGACCATAATAATTTTCAATAGTTAAAAATTTTGTTGTTAAGGCAAGAAAGACTTAGAAAATTCGCAGAAATTGGCATTTGCTTAGGGCGGTAAATTGTCGCAGGCCGGCTATGTACCTACTGCTTTGCGATCCCCAGCCTCGACTACAGGAGCAATCCATTTTAAAAGATCAGCCTCGATTGGATCATTTAATTAGTTTGCGTTTCTTAACCCTTTTACTTCATTTGTTTGTGGAGTTTCTTAATGCTGTTGAATAACAGAAAAGTTCCACGGGTCCCAAGCCACATTTTACCTCTCACTTCTCTCATTTTGACCTTGTGTTCTTTCATGACACACATCCACCAAAAAGTTTAACTTTTTTATTTGATATACTCTTAAAAGTAATATATATAACATATTCGTTACCTCTTTGTTTACTTAGACTTTTGAAATGGTTATCGAAAGCAGTCGAACTCGTCGGAATTTCCCAACAATGACTAATTTAAGTATTCATATATTGTGTATAGTAAATATAGCTTTATTAATTTATTTATTAATACTTATATAAATATATATTTAGTAACCAGGTTGACATTCCTGCCGCTTTATTTTTTATATGGACATACAAACATATATAATAATTATTAAAATAATACCCGTTATTTGCTATGCGTTAGCACTTACATATATAAAAAGCTCAAAAGCTTTAGATCTAATCGAAAATTATCACCCTAAAATATTCGAAAACACACTCGAAATCTTTACTGCTTGCAAATATTATATGTTTATTATATGGTATATGGCGAAATTGATAATATGTTAAGTGGTATGTTTGAAATCAGTTAACTTAATCTGATGAAAGCAATTGAAGAATATTAATGAATTTTCTTGAACGTCTAACTGATTAATATTATATTTAAACTATTTAGCGGTCACTTGATAATTATACACTGAACATTAAGCTTGTCACGATGATTGTAACTCCGAGTAGGAAAAGAATCTAAATGTATACATATGTGCTCGTATATGATCAGCTAGACGAGCTCGATTTTGCTTTAGCCGTCTGTTTGTATACATCGGAATCGCCGATATCGGACCACTATAGCATACGACCACCCTACTGAATGATCAAAATCATATCCTCTTTTCATTTGACGAGATATCTTCAAGGAATTTGGCACGTGGTATTCTTCAAGGCAACGGCACAATTTTCGGATAAATTGTTCAGATCAAACAACTATTGCACTTGTTTTTCGGAAGGGGTTGAGAGAAGTGCCTTCTGCATCATCATTGTGTCGGCACAGCAATGGTATGTGCCGCTTGCATGTCACTAAACAAATTTCTTTTACGGAAACGTTGCCCACCCTGGCACCACTTTCGCATTACTTCCGGGTTTCATTTCGTATTTTTCGTCTCTGACTTGCATGCCATTAGCTGCGGCCAGGTGCCTTTTCTAAGTAATCTTTCTTCAAAGTCCACATTTTCTTGTTATATATAGAGCTAACTGGCGTTACAGAGGTGTGGACTGAATACTATTGATCCCTACGCAGCTCCTAATGCTACCTTAAAGCGTCGTGGTCGCTCAGAGATTTTATACAGCAAGATTCTGCCTTCCAAATAGCTCCTACCATTACCTTGAAATATGTGTGTATTTTTTTTTTTAATTTTTCATCAAATGCTTAAACCATGATTTCCATTGTGCGGTGTTGAAGACGGTCCGTACGTCCAAATTTGTGTTTGTGAAGAGTGTACCTTAATGATTTTTCTCATTTTTTATTTATGGTGCCAAATTTTTTCACACAGCTTTCATATCTTTTTCTTTATTCTTTAAATACTGCAAGAATTGGCGTCGTTATTTTAATTCCAGGAACATTACAACGCAATATTATTGTCGTTTGTTTGGCTTCTAATACCATATTTTATTAATATTTGAGTTTAGATTTGAATGAAAATAAATTAAATATTGAAAGAAAGAATTGTAAATAAAGAAATTTCAAAGAAATAATTTCACCAATTTTCGCAATACCTTTTAAATGACTTAAGGCATTAGAAAATAATAATTGGCAGCGATTCCTATTTATTGGCTCGTCTACAGACATCACAAAGTACTGCTGAAAGACAATTGAACCAAATATAATTCCTTAGCTCAATTTGTGTTTATATCCATTATAATTTAAAAATTTACTCATATTTATGTATTTGACAGGGTGAACCAAAATTCGATTAACTTTTTTTTATATCGCAACCGACGGTGGTCTTCTGCTGTAGTGCTTCATAGTTTTCATGTTTGTCAGCAGTAGATAAATAATACCTTCAGTCATTTATGAATATGGTGGTGTATCTGTTATATACCTCCTTGCTCCAGATACCAGATCCAAAAATAAAATTCACATCAATTTTCTTTTGACAAGTTAAACTGTATATGGGATAGTGCGGGATCATATATGTTTGACCTAATTTTAGGCAATGTGTATACATCTTTCATAGAAAACTTTTATTATCGTTTAAACACATATTTTCTTTACACCCTGTATATTTCACCGTACGTCAGCAAATGTGTCAATATTCTCTCTTTTTTTGCGAAAATCAAATTAAGTTTCCTTTACTGTTTTGATTAATTACCGTTAATAGCGTTGTTCGTTTCGGAAAGTGATATCTAATCACCCCACCTGACTAAAATGAGTGACAAATCTTTTTCGTAAAACATATAATTTTTCAATTATATAAAACTTATAAGAAATACAATGACAAGAATTATATTTTTATACCCACTAGGCATGGGCATACACAAAAGGGGTTCAAAAAATTCATTGAAAACCTATTATGCATCAATATTTGCAAAGCAACTCTACCGATATCAGCTGCTCCCAGTGAGAGATCGTTTTACCTCTCTTCGCAAGCTGAAAACTTACTAGTGGAGTGCGACTAGCGGAGAAAAATTGAACGGCATATTGATGTTTCGAGAGAAGAAATTTTGAACATCTTGGCTTCTCAGCGCAGAAAATTGGGTTTCGTTTTAAAGCACTTTTTGCACTTTTGCACTTTGCGCATTTTGTTCAGTAAAAAGTAAATATAAACCATAAAAAATACACCTTGGCAGCACTAACTATTTTTATCCTCTCTACCTTTTTAATATGAAGCAAAATTTAAACATAAAACCCCCTCTGAAAATTTTTTCTGGGCGTTAACAGGCTAATTAATTGTTCTAGAAACCAATTAGCGGTACTTTGAGCTATTAGTGGATATGAGTTGGTTGTTCGTCCTGATAAGGCAGCTACTTACAGTTGTATTTTCATCTAAGCTTTGGCAATTTAAAGCTTCTCGTGCAAACTAAGTGATCCATTTTGATATAATAATCGACAATTCTCGAAACTTTGGCGCTTGAAAATTGCAAAGATCTGATATTTCGTTAGGGTTCCGGCGGACTTGGCAAGTAAAGGAGCTGATTTATAGCATACTATCCATAATTCACTTTCCGAAATCGACTTAATGGAAATAAAAAAAAACTCTCCAAAAGCACTTTGCTTGCGTAGTTTGCTGAAACCATTACATTATCATATATAATTTTAAGTTTTCTACATTTATGGAATCTTTTTTTTTTAATTTTTTTTATCTTTGTAGCTGATGATTAAATTCAGGTTTATGAGTAATCAAACGCTTTCAATTCTTCCGCCTTCAATCACGTCCATCCCATAAGATTCTTATCTTTATATTGCCTATTGCTTATTACTTATGTAAATAATAGTAAATTTTTAATAGCAAAGTTTTATAATATTGATATTTTGAGTGTAGATTTCATAAATACATGCATTAAGGCGGTTCTAAAAAACCGTTTTTGAGAGGTTCTTCTTGATGATATAGCAGTAAGAGTATTTTGATATTATAAAATAACAAAATAAAATAATGGAAATATTATAAAAAGATTATAAAATGGCAGGGCAATTAATTTTTTAGGATTTTCTTGTGATGAAAGTAAGTATAGGTTATTTCTGCTTTTATATTCGCTTAATAAATAATTTTTACTTATTATAATTGTAAACAAAGATTGTGACAATTAAAGACTAAGCTCTAGAGATCAGTTTGACCGAAAATCATTTTCATTCCGGAACACACTAATGTACGTGTTTACGTCTTATACCTATATTCAAAGTTGAATTGATTTACATATCTTTATCAAAAAACAATATTTTAGTTTTTTCATACCTTGAACAGAGTATATTAAGTTTTCCGCGATGTTTATAACACTCAGAAGCTAATTTTGGAGACCCTATAAAGTTCATATTTTTAGAAAAGATTAGAGTAACGAGTCGAGTCCTTCAGTTTTTGAGATGTAAATCTGAAATTTTGAACAAGGAATTTCCTCTCCAAGAAGCTGCTCATTTCCCGGAAACGCCGATATCGAACCATTATAGCATGTAGCTGTCATACAAACTGAAGGTTCAAACTCAATCCTTCGTATTGAAAGGTTTTTTGTTTGACAAGCTAATGTCACGAAATTTGGCGTGGATTACTCTAGCTTACAGTCTTTTTGCAACTGAGATTTTGGAGGCTATTTCTTGTTAGTTTTTTGGGTTGCTAAAAACGAAAATGATTGTAAAAATTTTCTAACACGTAAAATTGTTTGTGTTAAATAGAAAAATTTTGAACTCAAATTAGTAATCAGAACACCTCAGATACCATACAGACTTCTTAGTACGTATTATCCCAAAATTTCCTTTATATTTGTTGAGGAGTCTTTTTATATACGAACTGGCCGATCAATGTCAAGTTCTAGTAGGATCTTGTCCAAGACAACGCTATAATCTCTGAAGAAATTGGTGAGATCGAATCATTATAGAATTTATATAGAGCTGCCAAAGAAGCATAGATCATAATCAATTTCTTGTATGGAAACTTTTTTCGTGAAGGGTATTTTTTAGCGGTGCAACTGAAGTTAACTTTTCTTCTTGGTTTGTACTAAAGTTATACGTATACTAAATCATTATTAATTAATTGCAGACGACTTGGTACATCCGTTGTGTTGAAATTATGACTCATTCAGAACTTGACTGGGTTTATTTTTAACTAGCGTACGTCAATTCATGCACTCAAAATGTAGATAACGTGGACGAGCGTCACGGACTGTCGATTTTTAGTAAGTTTTGAGTGCATTGAGAATAAGAAAATATTTTTTTCTAAAATAGCATTAATAATTCAAATTAATATTTTTCCAGCTCATCCTTTGAAGTATATTTTCTTATTTCTTGGCTTATTAATACTACCCAATTCCTACCAGCACTACCTTTAGAGTCTACTTAAAGTCTCTGAATCTTAAACTACAACGAGAATATAACTCCTACGTTGTAATTAGTATAATCTCGTTGAAGTTCTAAGACTACATTTAAAAGGTTGCTGTTAATGTTTTCCAATATGTTAGTAAAAAGAGCGAAAGGTCGATGATACGAGTCTACAAGATGGGGTTCGTTTTCCTGGTAAAGAGCTATCAACAGAATTCTTTGTATTTAACACCATGATAACTAGAGAGCTATAGCCGAGATTCAAACAAGATAAAACTACAACTTTCTTATTCTCATTAACTTTATGAATTCATAGTAATTCCGGCACGTTTACTAAGAGGCCAGAAGCTTAGAAAGCGACAAAGTTTTGATATTCGTTGCATTTCTGGTATAATCATCTGTCTTAACGCTTTTCAGCGTTTCTGAATTTTTAGAGACGTTTACATTTTCGATTTGGGCTCGCTTCCGGTTGCACTAAGCCTTGAAAGCTCTATTCACCTTTTGTTCCTCACTTCACCGTGGGGTAAGGCTGTCGTCAGCAGGTACACACGTTAAGCACACTGGATGTTCCTCACTTCAAACTATTCACAGTGAAAATCCCCCTTTGCAGTACCCATGTGCTTCTATTTATCTATCTAAGTTTGTTTACAAACATGACAGGATTGTTCAATGTTCGAGTTCGGTGGATTTGAAACTCTGAAAAGGCAGGATTATCATAAATGTAAGCCAGACCACTCAGACTCAGGTGGTTGTACTTGTGAGCTAATACAGGATTTCCGAACAATAGAATTATATATATTTATTAATATGATATACATATTACGTTTTGGGTACCCTGATACTTTCGGTAGATTTGTGTATATATTCAAGCAGTTATATTTATCATATTGGAGAGTGTTCTTAGTGCAAGAAAAAAATATTCAACAAAACACTTGAAAATTATTATTAGCTAGCAAATCAAATTCCTTAATCACTGCATTTCACATTTACCTGATTTTTTATAAATGTACTTGAGTACATACAAACTCACAAACTCAGCACACTCAAAAGATATAATTAAACTCGCCATATTTTTTTCATTAGCCTATCAAGTGCAAAAAAAGTCCCCCAAAGGCCACATATAAATATATAACTGGTCGGTACGACTAGGATACGGTAGAGGGGTTTTTTGAGCAAAGGCTTTGGGCAGCAACTGTTTCCACTTCCGATTACAATGGGTATTTAATTTAGATGGTCAAAGAAGACCAGCAGAAAAATTGTATCTTTCATTTAAGTTTATCATGTTGCCATGATGGGTATTTAATACAAATACGGTTACAATAAAATCAGAAATTCATAAAAATAATCTCAGCCGATAGATCTGGAATCAGTTTGGCTAAGTGGAGTCATTATCTGACTGTCATGGGATAGATTAATGGTTCAAAATTGTCTGATGTAACCATTTTGTACAAATTGCATTCGCTTAAAGAACATTTCAGACTTAAAGGCCCCACCATACATATGTATGTCAGACAACAACAAGATACAGTGGAACTTGTTTTTTAAAGTACAGATCGATTTTTTTTAGAAATCTACATATCGAAATGTGGATCAAAAGCCCATCTCATTAAAATCTAGCAGTCACGACAAAACGGTTCTAGTACAAATGTAGTACCTACTGTAGTAGGTAGTATGCTTTGCGAGGCCAGAACCCTTCTATATCGGTAAGTCTGTACCCTTACTCGGACATCACGCTCAGAAGTCATTGTTGAAAGAATCCCAATGTGAGATTATGACCGGTTCAACGAAGAGACATGATTACCAGGCAGGGTAAATTCCGCTGTTTGAAAGTAGTTTCTGTTCTTTAGACGCTTTTAAGACAGATAAAAGTAAATGCTTTTTGAGGGCGTTCAGAACCCCCAAAAGCCGCACTTATCGTCTGTGTTCCGTATAAAATCATATCTAAATATGTCATAGGTGCAAATATATGTATGAATATTAATCATATAAAACATTTTTAAACACACATTTCATTTGCTGATAACAACAACGTGTCACATTACTCATCCTCGTTGTTGCGCCTTTTATCTACGAAATGACACCACTGAGCCCGTAAGTAAGCTTCCAGTTCTGCGATAAAATATGTGTCAGCGACGACGATGTCAATAACGATATGATATAAATTATCGAAAGTGTAGCAAGTGCCAGTTTAGTTTTACCCTTCGAACGAGTTCGACGACGTTGCGACGGTGTTGGATTTAAGAGACCCAAAGCCAAAAACCAGGACATAATAAGTGCAAATATTCTTTTGTTTCGAAATTTTTCGTTTGAAGTGAAAACAAAAATCGTTTTGAAAATGTACAAGTTCTTGCAATACGTAGCAATCGTGAGCTTACTCTGCCTTTTCGGCAGCAACGGCGTTGAGGCACAAACCCTGACCCAGTGTCAGAACGCGAACAGTTTAACGAACCTTAGTAGCACAGTGAGTGTCTTGTGACCCTAACTTAAGTTTTACGAACTAATTCTGTTCATTGAAATATTGGATTGTGTGCAATATATTTGAAGAAAATATTGATCTTGAGGCAGCAAAAAAACGCGTGGAAAGAGAAAAATATTAAAAAAAATTACATAAGAGAATTTTTTTTATGTTTTTAAGCAATACTTTTTTGAAATAACATTTTAGTTATAACGGTGATTTAATCGAATTATTACGTTAAATAATATTGTATTGAAGCCATTGAGCTTTTGGTTAAGTTTCTAATAAAGATCAAAAATAATTTCGAAAATACAGTGTACCGTTGCTCCATAGACTCACTTAAAAAAGATGGTGATTGCCTCAAAGCCTTCCAAAAGTGGCTTTTCTGTTTTGAGTGGACTCTTTTTAGTTCGAACATTAAATTTTAAATTGGAAATTAAACCGAATTGAAAAAAAGTTTCAATAATTTCAATTAATTTTTAATGGACTAATAAATTATAAAAATATAAATTATAGTTTCTTTATTTGAATATTGAATTTAAAATTTTACCTTATTATTTAATTAAGATATTTATATTATTTCACTATTTAAAAATAGGTCAAATTTGCAATTAATATAATTTAATTAATTTTACAAACAAAATTTAATTGTGCTAATTAAATTAGTATTTTGCAATACATTTTGAGTTAATTATTAGTAATTAATTTTAATTTTTTCAATTTGAATACTAAATTTCAAATTTAAAACTAAATCGAATTGCAAAAAATTTAATTATTTCAAAAGTTTTAAATTAAAATAATGAATTGAAAATATTAAAATTACTATTCAAAACTATTTTAAATTTCTAATTGTAATTTACTTAGTTTTGCAAAAAGTTTATTGATTTTTATTCCATAGATTGAATAATTTTAAATTTTAAATTACAAAGCGAATTATTAAAATTAACTAAAATACTCAAAATTAAAGGTTTCAAAAATATTTCAAAATTTAATATAATTTAATTAATTTTCCAAGAAAAAAAATTTAATATTTTTTCCATGAATAAAACTTTTTGTAAATTATTATAATTAAAATTAAAAATCTCTTTATTATCTTATTATATTTAATGTTTATTCAAATCTCAAACACACAAATTTATAAATTTCGGAAATTAATCGAGCGCAATTTTTCCCGCACAGTTTGAAGGCCAGTGGTACGAGGCCATCCGTAGCCCAGCAAGCGAGTTGAGTTGTGTTGGTCTCGATATTTTCTCAAACACTACAGGCATATATCTCAACCTCACCACACCACAAACAACGGCCGCGCTGAATTTAAATCAAACCGCAACCTATCTACTCACCCCAGTCAATGGAAGCGACTCAGGCAGCACAGTAAATGTCACCTCACCCGCTGGCGGTTACACTTACACAACAAGCAGTAGCGTAAATGTGACAATCAAAGTACTTCAGGCGAATAGTTCCAGTTATGCGGTGCTCTGTGGCTATAGTTCGAACTCTAACAGCTCCTTTGGACTTGTAATCACGCGCCAGCGTTCGGTGGCAAACGCCACATTGTCATCGTATGTTGCACAAGTCAACAGCACCTATGCTGGTTTCGACAATTTGACCACTGTGGATCAGGGACTTGCGTAAGTAGCAATTTAATAACCTTATAACTACATGGTATATAACTGGTTTTACTAACTACCTATCTACCTAATCCAAATCGTTCTAAGTCCTTTGGAACGATCAAAGTTTTTCTGCGCAATTTTGCGTAAGTTGCTGTGATCTTTTATTTTAAATGAGAGCCTAGAAAAGAGAATTCATGTTAGTAGAAACCAGTGTGAAGCAACACTCATATATTCATACCAGAAACTCAAGTAATCAAAACGGCTTTTGTCGAATTAAGATACTTGGAAATATAATGAGTGATATTATAATAATTATTTAATTCGAAGTTGATATTTCTTAGAGGGTGAGTTTTGCACATAGGCTGGTCAAGTTTACGAGCCCTTTGTTGAGTAAGATATTGTATATATTTGTTATTTTAATTTATGTACTACCAATTAGTTAAATATATCAGTAATAACACTTTATGTGGCTCTTGGATATTTAAGATTATCCGAATTTTAACCCAAGTCCTATCAATGACCATGTTAGTTGTTCCAACTGTATTTTTTATGGATTAAGCGAGAAAGGTTATAATGTTTGGGAGCTTGTAAAGCAATGATTAATTGAATATTAAGTAATAAGGTGTCCCTTAAGAGATCCAAAAAAAATATTTATTTGTAAGCACCGCCCTAGTATAATTTGAGGCTTTAATATAAACAAATTTAATATAATATTTCGCTTTTAAAATCTTTATTTACTCAAATTGTTTATTTAATTTTACTTACAGCTGTTATCAGAGCTCAGCCGCCACTCACGCCTCGGCCTTATCGCTAGTTTTCGCAGTTTTATATGCCGTCACTAAGTTCATGAATTAAGTGTGAAGCCTATTTATACAAATATACATGTACATATGTTTATTTAATTTTTTAAATTATTAAATTTCATTACACAATTTAAATTATATACGTACGTACTTATGTTATTGCTGCTACACACAACTGTACATATTTTTTCATTGCTGTAAATCGTATAACTGTATTTGCTATGTGGAAAAGTATGCACACATATATACAAAAAATAAATAACGGTACTTAAAATTGGCTTAAAAGAACAAATACAACAACAATAGAACTAATTCGAGTGGCGAAAATCAATAATGTTGTGCCTTTATTTGTCGTTTTTGAGGAATAAAAATTTATAAAATTGAATTCGTTTGTATTAATAATAGAAATAGGAGAATTAGTTGATTTCGAAATTAATAATAATAAATAAAGTATAATTGGAAAAAACTGTTTGTAATTTTTTAACCTTAGTGGCTGCTGTAGATAGAAATGAGAGTAGTGGTCATAAAAAAATTATAGTAATAATAAAAAAAAATAAAAATAATAAAATATACAAAAAGCGTATACTATATAAAAAGTAATTATCGAAAATTTACGAATATACAAAATACTGGCACACCCTGATGCAACTCACTTTATTGATATTTTGGTTTTAGAATAAGTGAGAGTTTACAAATAAAAATATAAATCGGACAATTTATAAAAATATACGCAACACAAAATGCAAAATTGCGTTGTCAGATATTTAAAGCGCTAAAATATACGAAATTTTCAAATTACAAAAATAAATATTAATTATATATAATTTTAGTACAGCTTTAAAAAAAGTCTTACAAGCCTGACTGTTCGCACTCATATCACATTTATTTGCTTAATTAAAAAAATAAAAATTCCATACTTCCAAACATGGAAGCACAAATAGATATGACAACAGCAACGGAAGTGCGATTGCACTCGTTAAATCAAGACGCAATAAATCTTATTTCCAAAAAAGCAAAAAAAAGTTGATATTAAACAATTGCGTTGTGCGCCGTATTCCCTCACATGTGTGTGTGTGTGTGCAGTCTCTAATCAGACATATTTTTAATTTGTGCTAATACTCTGTACCGAGCGCTGTCGACAACAAGACCCACTGATAAGATATCGTTAAATCAAAGTGAAAATATGTGATTCTTCAATACGTGTTTGCGCCATAACACCGAGTGCCCACGAACAAGCAGCAGGAGTACAAATTAAACTTGTAGGTACTTCTTTGTTGGAGATAACAAACAAATTAAGGTTTGTTGACAGCAGCGGTAAACAAGTGAGTCATATGTGTAGCGTTGATGGCGACAGTTTGTCGATAAATATTAGCTTGTGACTTTTCTACTTCACCAGTGCTGCGACATCTGCCGCGCTGTAAATCCGCACATCGAGAGGAAAGTGAGGGGTAGGGCGTTCAAAAATTTGGAAAAATCCGATATCACATAGTTTCTATATAAAACCAAATCGAGGTATTTCTACAATATTTCGTATTGGCGACAAATTATTGTAATCTAAAAAAGCAAGTTGATGCAGCTACTGAACATATTTTTCAGCGGAAAGGCTTGTTGATTTCTGCACCCAAAATAATGTAAACTTCATTCTTTTTTCACGGAAGTAATCGAGCTCGTGGTTTGTCACATTGAAGTGGGGGTTTCTTTTAAGATACTTACTTTTGGACCAACAACCACATCTCGTAAATGCTCCGCTTTAATTAATGCCATTTAGTCACTTTGGCAAATTCTATAAACTCCGTTTCGGTTTTATTTATCTCATCTTCTCTTAAAAAGCAAGCAGTTACTATTTTGAACATGCTTCGATTCAACTTTAAGAAAAATGTACCTATTTTATGAGCTTCTGACCCAAATTCTATATTTCTTTTGCACATGATTGGTAGAGCGTAATCAAGAAAGTTTAGATATATAACATTCCAAGAGATATGAATTTTAAAAAATAGCACCCTCTTTATTTTGTTTAATCTTGCTCTCTTGTTTGAAAAAGCCAGAAAGAAGAAAGCGTTGGACTGCAGAAATCAACGATAACCACACAATTTTCATGATTTCCCAAAGTGCATGATACGTTCAAAAAAACTCCGACAAATCCGAAACAATCCGCTAATCTGGCAGTACTATACACCACTGACTTACAGACCACTGGTATGAAAGTAACAAATATCATTTTAGTGGACGTGAAATCAATTGAAGTGGTAAAAGTAATATTATCCAGGGAGAATCTTCTTGGGTGCACAACTTTGCTAACATCTTTTGTTGTGAGACTCTGCTAAATGTAAAATTAAAATTATGAAAATCTATTTTATTTTAATTTAATTTATTTTTTCTAAATGTCACTGGCTTTGGACCGACAAAGATAAATTTTCTTCTTCTTTATTGGCGTACTCACCGCTTACGTGGTTATAGCCGAGTTCACAACAGCGCGCCAGTCACTGCTTGCCGCCAATTGAAGATTCCAAGCGAAATCAGGTAGGTCTTCCTCTTCCTCTGCTTTCCCCGGCGGGTACTGCGTCGAATACATTCAGAGCTGGAGTGTTTTCATTTATTCGGACGACATGATCTTGCCAGCGTCTTTTAATTCGCTGAACTATGTCAATGTTGTCGTATATATCATCGTTCCATCGAATGCGATATTCACCGTGGCCAATGCGCAAATTTACGAGTGAAAAAACATTTTCGTCGACTTCGTTTTATGCATCACTTTCAGTACGGTTATCAAAAACTAGTAGAACAGACAGACATTAAACATTATATCGAAAACTGTATACGATGTGGATGTAAAATTTTTCACTTCTTTTTTATACAAGCATTCTTTCGCGACCTTTCGTCGTCAAATCTCAGAAAATTGAGTTAGAGTCGACATTGCATGTGAATGCATCTACAAATTTTCGAGTTTTGTGCAAGTTGATTTGTAACGGTCTTAATATGAACATAAGTCTCTAATTATCATAACTTGATATCGTTATTAGGAGTCCACACGACTTCTGCACGTTAATTTTGTAAACGGAATTTAAATAAAGACAACTCTTTAACCAGTTAAATAGTTAGTTGCCTGAAACGCTTTCAGGGTTTCATATTTACTGTGGGCTTATTGCTACGACAAAACATATAATTTGTGTTTAGTATACATTTGTCTTTCTGAAGTACATAAAGAGCATTCGCACCAGAGACCTGCCTTGAGTATGATCGATCCGGTTTGATCAGCCTCGCTCAAAACGTTCACAACTCAGCACAGCGGTTCGCAACAAAATTGTTCGATCGAGTTTCGTGCTCAAAACGAAGGAGTTCGATCAATTGATTTGATTGCTCTGCTTACTGATTGAAACTAATTGTTTGGTTCCAGTATGATGATTGGAAATGATTGTACAGAAAAACACGATCAAGTCCAATGATGCATGAAAACTCATACTTACATCGATCAAGTGTGCGTTTGAATTGATTGTGATTGAACCAATCAGATCAAGAATTGCCCTGCAAATATGTATGTGCATAGTTTGTATGTACATATTTGTGTGTTTTAACGGAAACAAGTTGCGATGCATAAAATCCAAAACATTACTGCATATATTTCTTCATTTTTAACGCTTAAAACTAAAATTCAATTAATGCTTAAAATTAATAAACAAATGTAAAAACTTAAAAATAAAAGAAGGTAATAAACTTGGTTTCTTAATCGCTAAAACTTTTAAAAATGAATTTAAAAACAATAAATTATCAACTGAACATGGTCCGAGCCTATTTCTTTTTTCAATAATAATATTTCCAGCTAAAGAAAAAGAACGCTCAGCGGCTGCGCTGCTGGCAGAAACCACCCGGTATGACTAAACGGTATTATTGTGATCGAGCTGAATGCAAGCAGCATTCTCGAACATTCTTTGCTGCTCACACAAGGCGTTCGATAGAGAAAAATCATTACGAAACAAGCAACAGTGATTGAAACTGATTGCTCGCTTTGAGTACGCTCGCTTACGATCATTCATTTTTGTTGAGGCAAAGTTTTCCGTCACAAAAAATCTGAGTCAATGATCGGGTATGATTGAAAAAATTGTGATCGTTGCAGCTCTCTGATTCGCACTAAGAAATTCTATTAAATTTTGTGTGGGGAATTGAATTTTTAGTGCTGAAACGATCAGAATGTTGGAATAGGCCTTCGGTGATAATTGTTTACCGCAAGCCTGTTTTTGATCGGTTCAAAAAGGGTTGAGAACGCGTTGACCACGAGCCACGTCCAGGACGGCTTTCAACATCAACTGATGATTAACACGTCAATGAAATAAAGCAATTGATGCTTGAGAATCGACAATTAACAGTCAGAGATCTTACTTGTATCGTTGAAATATGAGAAGGGTCAGTGAAAACCATTTTGGGACTAAACCCAACGAATATATACACATACATAATACTAGAGTTAGAATCTGCAATCAACAAAACATTTCATGCCTTAATAAATGTACATAAAATATTGTTTAGAATCCAACATCGCCTAATATGTATAGTTTTATCTTGAATTTTACTAGAACCAACCCTGAATCGATTCGTTGAGCATTTAGTAAACAGATGTAAGCTTAAGCAGCTTTCTTTATGAGATGATAACCCAAATTGAACAAACTTACTATGCTAGTAGGCAATGCTTGACTGAAAACTGTTTCGATTTCTGGCACGAAGAGAAAAAACTATCTTAGGTCATAGACGCCTTAAGGCTTATAGAACCCATAATTTTTCGGTTAATAGAGAGAAAAGCTCAAGCAATAGGCCGCAAAAATTCACTATACGAGTAAAACACCATGTCAAAAATAGGGTTTGTGTAGAAGGAGAAGAGACTGGTATTGCGGAGAAAAGATACCATATAAGTACAAACGAAGTTAGATTAATTATATATCATATTATATATATATATATATGTATGTATGTAATATTTATGACCTTAATTACATATATATGTACAGTATATGTATATATTTACCAATTTTTTTGTGATTAATCAAAAATTAAATTTATCTGTCTGATATAATTTGTCACATGCCGCGATTGAGTATAATTGAGGCGTTGACGAATTTGAAATAAGTGATAAGCAATTTTTTTCTGATTAGACAACCAATTACAACTAGGTTATGTAATAACCACACCTTAAAAGTAAAGAGTGACTAGTTTTGGTTTCATGATACAATTGGACGAAATTTCATGTTTGTTCTGGGTGCGGATGAACTTGAATTCAATGCCATAAGTTAAGAGTCTCAAAAAGTCTGTGTAAACGGTGCGCCATTTCACAATGCGAGCTATTTGATAACAATATAATGACATTACAAATGACGCAAGATATATCCCGATCAATTATCGTTCATATTCTAGTCAGAATAGAGATCGAATAAAATTTAATGATTAAACTTGATCGTGAAAATATTCGAAATTGGAAATGACAATATAAGTTTCATATCTTAAATCATTCGAGCCCACCTATCAATTAGTTTTGATCGAATTTTAAGTATGGAATTGTGAAATGTAATTTTCTCATTTTGAAGGTGTTTGAAATAGTAATCATTTCGAATTCCAGAGGGAGATTCATGATAGCCATAGCTTATTGCTTCCAAAGCAAATAAGTCTTCTCTCTTCAGGGCTAAAACTTGTTAGAGTATTCTCTACATTTCCATACGCTGTGATATATTGTCATTATTATAAAGTTCAGCTTAAGCTATGCACGACAACTCAATCATAAAAGTTCTGTCAAAATTATTCTCTCAAATTATGGCAGTCATATCATTGTTCAGATCATATGATTCGTACCTTATAACTTAATACCCTTCCCAAATAAAAGAGTTGTTATACAAGAACTTAATTTTAATCGTTCAGTTTGTATCGCTATATGGGTCCGATTTGTACAATTTAGTCAAAGATTATATCGTTGACTTAGGCCAACATGCCAAGTTTAGTGAATATATCTGTTCGATTAAAAGAGTTTTCTATCCAAGAAAGACGATTTCAAGTTATACGATCGAGAATATTGTGTACAAATTCTGACTAAATTATAGTCAAACTAACGGAGTTACAGCGTTTCAAACGACCGGCGTTATACCTAACTTTTGATGTATAAAAAACTTCAAATCGATTTTCCTGAAAACGGTATTTTTGAAGTTCGTGAACATTAGAACTCAAAATCTACTGAACCGATCCTTTTGAAAATTTGAACATTACTTTTTCACATAAATCAACGGGTAATCAGATGGAGTTTTTCATTTTTTCCTATTTTTTATTAACAAATTTACCGCGATTTTTAAAACGCATATAATTTTTTTTCAGATGATCCAGTAACGACCATGATCCATTTTTTTCCAAGGCGCTTCTGAAGATTCCCCGTCACAGGCTTATTTATTAATATTTCCCATTGAAACTTTTTTCCAATATACCCCAAAAGTTGTACAGTAATACATATGTCATTAAATTTAATAAAATTACATTATTATTACTTATGTCGCCGCAAAAAAACACGAATATATTCTTTTTTTTTTGCCTTTAAAACCTTAAGCCCCGACCTTAAGTATTATTGTTAATATTGTTGATACCATCCCCATTAATATCACCATTACCATTACCAATACTATCGCCATTACCATTATCATTACCATCACCATTATACTCGTATTAATGGTATTTACTATCATCACTACCATCTCCATTGCCGGTATCATTACCATTACCTTGACCATCACCACTACTACCACCCTTGCCATTACCAGTACTACCCGCATTATCATTACCATCAACATTATTATAATAATTATTACTTTTATTATTATTTTATATTAAAACACATTTTGCAAATATTATTTTTGAAGTCAAGTGATGCACTACTTCCTTTATTGTACTCTTCACTAAAGAAAATTTGTTCTATGCGTGTTTTGCGGTGACTTATGGCATAGTTACATAATTTATATTTAACAAATAAAATGTGCTTGTTTCATAAAACTGCGTAACATCAAAACGATTTTCTAAAAATATATATAAAACTATTAGTTAAATATTAAGGTACTTGTGTATATGTATGCGACTCACATAAAATTATCAAATTAACGGTATTCACTGGAAAATCTGCACAAAATAATTTAAATTCATGCATGTTATTTTGTAAACTTATTTTGCTGTCATTTTTTGAAAAGCTTTCCAAGTACTTGGTCACTTTATATAATTTGCCATACGCGCACTGACGAGCGAAATTGTAGCAGGTGGAATAGAATGTGTAATTGGAATGCGGATAAGGTTCCTTGTATAATATATAGTATTTCTTTTTAGACCGGTTGGCCAAGCGTAAGGTTTTTTTAATTTCCCGTTATTTGATTAAGTCTTATAAAGTGGAGGTCTTAACTGTTTCAATACATGCTTTTAAGTACTAATGATTTGCCTCTCGACTGTTCCTAAATACCTGCACTATTCATCAAATTTTTGTAATAAGCGAGAAAGGGAGAGAATAAAAAATTCTGCGTTATATAAATGGGAAAAGTAAAATCATTTAGACACGGTTTAAATTGAAAATAAAGTACTTTTTTTACTTTGGATCGTATTTTAGGACAAAATTGACTCTTCAGTAATGTTAGCAAAAAAATCAACTAGGGAAATAAGGGACACCCTAATTTACCTATATAAATATTGTTGTTTTTCGAAGTTGTTATTAAAATTCTACAATAAAAAATGATTATGGCGAAACTGGAGCACAATCAAAATAATGCCGTTTCTAATGCTACAATTTTGCTCGTCATTGTACGCAATGTATTTGTAATCTGTATTCTGACATAGGCTCTGCTTTAATTCCTTTAGAAGCAAATTCTCTGCCAGCAAATATTAACGTGGCCAAATTTCTCCGTTATTTTTACTGCTTTATAAACATAGTTTTTATAGTTGTTATTGTAAATATTACACGCCCGATGGGTGTGCCCAATTTGCTGATAATTCAGGCGAATGTTGCCTCTGACGCGCTGCGACTGGGTGGGCTTGATGTACTTTTTGCGCTGGTTATTGTTGTTGTTGGCATTATAAAAATTTAAAATCTTATTATATGGGTGCAGAGAATTATTTTTGATGTTGTTGTTGTAAGTTTTTTCTACTTCAATTGCACCAACACCATGAAGTAGGTGACAACAGCGCCAAGAACCTTTTTGTTTCAAGAGAGGGAGAAAGAGAGAGAAAAAAACGAAAGAGATGTCATGACATTTAATGTGTGAATATATTTGAAATATAGTAGACTTGAGAGAATAGAAATCAAAACAAAAGTGAGATAAATTTCTTGCGGAAGTGGCAACTGGCCACTTTGCAAGGCGACAAACACGTCAAAGGCAGACAGCGTAGCCTGCACGGAGTCGAGTTGTTACAAACAACCGCGAAGCCGCAAATTCAATGCAACAAACAACAACCACATAAACAGCACTTGTAATGCATACGACAGCACTTTGCGACAAAGGAACAACTACAAACATTGCACACACATAGAAAAGAAAAGATAAAAATAAGTCATACCGATGCAAACAAGTCCAGCGAGACAGTGAAGAACTTCGCTCCCGATATGGACATCGCCTTTTGGCACTGCTGGCAAACGATCTGAACAAAAGTCTTGGCCTCCTCGGAGCCATCATACCAGTGGCACGAATAGGCTGCCTCCATGACAGATGAGCTCTGCGGGTAATCGTGTAGAGAAAAAGTAGAAAAAAAGCACAAATAAAATGCGAAAAATGGTAAATGAAAAATTGCAAAATAAAAAGTTGCCGCTGAAAGTGAAATAAAGTTTGTTATGGACGTTGAAAACGCAAGTAAGCGCGAAGACAGACTTGCGTTTGGTCGTGCGAAAGGCGTGGGAGTTGCAATGTAGCCAAGAGAATTTGCAGAACCGTTATAGGCACGTAAACAAATTTATGAGTGTGGTCCGTAAACCGGCGACTATAATTTTTGAATCTCGGTTCTATGAGTTGAGGCGCTCAGGTGTCGGAGTTTTGATTCTGAATTGATTTTATTAATTTTTGACTTCAAGATAAAATCTACATTTCCTTTCAATAAAGTATCTTACATCTTGATATATACGGTATACATTTAATTGAAATATTGAAAATTCCTATTTTGGGGTTAGTATAAGATCTGTTTCGATTATGTTTACTTTTATTATTAAACCCTAGTACTAGAAAGTGAATATTTCCAACAAATCTTATTATGTTTACTCACATATTGAACGATATAAATTCAACCAGGAGTTCGAAAATTAATATTTTGGGTATTTTGGGGGAAGTACCAAACTGACTTTATTTTCGGAATAGAAGCCCAATTATTTCTATTATCTACTATGATATCTTAAACATTCAGCCATATTTTCTATTTAAGCTCCTAGAAAGTTTAAGCCGATCTATAACATTTTAAGGAATTTATCCTAAAAGTGGGAGCTGGCACACTTATCGTCCACGAACTCTTAGCTGGGACATAGTTATAAATTATTTTAATTTTTATAGAATAAGAGTACTCTGAACTTAATTCTGAGAGTCTTAATTTGCCTCAACCGCAACAAAATTGTGTATGTGATATTTCAGAGTCTAGAAGAGGTTAAAAGAATCTAAAAAAAAAACAAGAAAAAGCGTCAACTTCGGTTGCAGCAAAGCTTTACAAATACTGTATTATTTGGTACGTATAAAGATCCGATCAGAAGAGATTCTTCGGAGATTTCACTGCGAGCTTGGGCAGAAATCTATGCCAAATTCCTTGAAGATATCTCCTCAAATGAAAGAGTTTGTATGGCAGCTACATATATGCTATAGTGGTCCGATAAATGAGCAGCTTCTTGGGAAGAAAAGGAAAGTATTTCAGATCGATATCTTAAAAGCTGAGAGACTAGTTCGCGTAAATATAGGCAGACGGACGGGCAGATAGACAGACCGAAATGAGTAAATTGACTCAGCTCGTTGTGCTGATCATTTATGTTTATATTTTACCTTGAGGTGTTACAAACTTTATTCCATACCTAATATATCCTGTTCAGAGTCTAAAAATGTATTTAATTTCCTAGTACCACCCTAATATAAATCTAAACTTTTTGTTTATTGTAATTTTTTTCACCAACAAACAGCAGAAAAGTGAAAATCCTGTAAGTGTCTGGAAAAAAGTTAGAACACTCGCTGTGAGGAAAACAACAACGCCGACGGAAGTGTGTCGAGTGCACATCCGCGCGTAGTTGCTTGCTTGTGGAGTGCTGTTCGCCCACGTATCCGCATCACTTCCGCAAGTTGCACTTTTGCAAAATTTTGCTTATTTTTGTTTTCGTAATTTCATTAGTTTATCAAACTTTTCGCGAGGCTGTGATTTCCATTTTCCCTGCCACATGGGGAATTCCAATGCATTCAACTCCTTAGTGGCGTTGAAAAATCACTTACTTAGGTTGCATTCCTATTTAGCAGACGATTGCGCTTAAAGCTTTCAAGCATTTCTTATAAAAAATTCTTATTAATTCATATTTCCTGTAAGCGTTTTGCATGGATGCAAAATATGGTACAATGTATTTACTATTGAAAACACATACAGTGCTGGCCATATAAATGTATAACAAAATTTATCTACATTATCGAAACATATTATTGCTACTTCTCTCTCGTATCTGAGTCGGTTGACTCAACACATCTCGAATTTGTAATCTTACATTTGCACCTTGTTCGTTCCGGCATGGATTTATACAGCTCTAGACAAAATTCTAGTTCCCGTCTCCACAAATAATAGATTAGGGGTGAATTGAACTAAAAGGACTACAGGTATTGCATTCCTCTTCTTTGGATCTACCACGAGTCGGTCTTTGTCGAGAACACAAATTTTGCCAGTTGATCGATCTTTCAAATAAATAAAACGGTGATGGGTATCGATTTGTTTGTTAAGGGTCTCCTTCAGAATTTGACGTATTGTGAAAATCTGGTCCATGGTAGATTCGTCAGGTGTAAAACCATACTGATAAGGTGCAATCAATTTATGATGATATAAGATGAAAGCATTTTTTAAATTTTTTTGGCAAAATTCGTTTCTTATTTAATTTATTTTTTTTTTCAAATTCAGCGATTTCGTCCTTCAAATGGTCAAATAACGCTATGTAATACTCGCTGTTGCTGGTCTTTCCTTTTTTAAGGTAGTCAATAAAAATTATTCCAAGCGTATCATAAAATACAGACACCTTAACCTTGCCAGCCGACTATTTCGTTTTTTACGCTTTGAATCGAGTTCATCGTGTGCAGTCCACTCGGATGACTGCTGATTGAGTTTCGGAGAGAAATAATAGAGCCATGTTTCAGCCATGATCTCATATCGACGCAAAAACTACGGTTTAAACTTTTCCAAACACTGCTGGGAATAATTAACTCGTCGTTGCTTTTGGTCAAAAGTGAAATCGCGCGGCATCCACTTTGCACAGAGCTTTCCCATATCCAAATATTTAAATCATACGATATAAACGTTCAGTTGATGTATTTAGAGGCCTGCTATATTGAACAACTTCACTTTTTGGCTATTCAAAAATATTTTACGGAATTTTTTTATTGTTTTCGTCGGTAGCAACGTCTTTTGGTCGGTCACCATCTTTGGTGTTTACTTCACCACGTCTAAGCTTAGCATACCAATCCTTGATCGTTGATTTTCCTGACGCAATATCAGGAAACTCGTCATAAAACATGGTTTTTGCTTCAATTGTTTTTTTCCTTCAAGACGCAAAATTTGTTATGAATTTTTTTCGCAATGACAGAAGTTGCTTTACTCAAAATTATATAATGTACAAAGTAATGATCCGACAGCTGGCAAATTTATTGACGCGCCTTTTGAAGTTTCGAGCTAATTTAATTCAAAGAATGGGCACTTTTCAAATAGCCAGTTAATTTACCTATCTTTTTTTATTTGTTTAGATAAAAAAAGGGAATTCCATTGTCAGTAGAGCTTTGGACTACCCACTAAGCCGTTGAAATATATATAGCTGGGAAAAGTTGATAAGGCAAGCTGTAAATTATTTGCCGTGTTTCTTTCAACGAATGCATTTCATGGTAATTTATATGTGATCTACATACATTTTCGACATGGCGATACAGTTATCTGGCCTGAGCCCAATCTTATCTTCCATCGGAAAGTTCGATATTAAAATTGCATTAAGAAGAGTAATTTATTTAACTTAAAATTATCAGAACAATACTTGTACGAATGTAGTCTTAACATGGACTAATATTAAAGAATTCATCAAAAACGAAAGGGTCTGTAGAATTACGAATATAAGGTCAGCTGCTGAATCCATACAGTCATATTAAGTATAATTTCATAGTGAGATCGGTATTCAAATATCAATATATTTGTGTAGTAAAAGGTCGGGCTTCTTCTTTAAATTTGAGATCCATTTGGATACTACTTCGCTATCTATTGATTTAACCTCAACCTGAAAGCACATGGTTCCGTGATACTTAATATCATGTGTTGAGCTGGTAAAGCTATCGTTCGAGGAACTCAACATGAGCATCTGAAGCATACTGTGCCAGATATATCCAATTAGTGGGTCAAACTCGGACTAAATTAAACCTGTTTTACACTTAATGATAAAATGTTTAACCTCATCAGTTTTTATGCTATTTATTACGAAGAAACCCTTGCCCAAAAGTGCCTTAAGAATTTACTTTGAAAATACACAAAGGTAGTTCCAGTATACTTAATATGTGTGATAACATAAGAAAATAGGAAATAATTCACATCGAGGGTTGCGGAGAGGAAAAGTATAAGTCCGTATTCAATTTCCCGAAAAATAGGCGAAGTTTTGTATTTTTATGTGTGCGATGTGGAGATTTTATAAGTAATTGAATATACTCCAATAAAACTTGATGAAGGTTAGAAATATAAACTGTGTTATATACATAACCTCTCATATAACGGTACTAGCTAAATTATAGGCAGCACAACAAACGCATACATAAAGTTGCTCTTGATTTGAAGAGCATAACTGTATACATATTTGTTTAATGCCTATGATTTATTAGAACTTCTAGTGATATATTTTTCATTTGTAATTTTACCCTCTCCCATACTCACCTCTTCAATGAGCCGGTTGCCAAATATGCAGAAGTGAAATACCTGCGCCAAGGCATAGCCCAAGTAGCCGATGGTTGTGAAAGCGTACACATTCACGCCGGTGATTTTGGTGGCCTGATATGCCAACAATGTCAGCATAATGGTGGATGTCAACATGTGCAACAACAAAGCGCCGCCGTAAGTGTCACCAATTGCTGCCACTAATCTGTGAAATGGAATTGGAAATTTGTGCAATTCATATTGTTACGAAAGAGGAAACAAGAGAGGTGGGCAAGAGTAGAAAGCAAAACGTGAGAATCAAAGGAAAATATTTTGGAAAAGTGCGATTGAAAACAAATTGCCAAGATTAGCGACTTGCTGGAGCCAACGTAGACATAGCCATATAGTTAAGTACATATGTATATTCGTAATATACGTATACGTAAATACATTAGGGTGTTTTTAGTTTTATACCCTGAACAGGGTATATTAGAATTGCTACTCGTATAAAGTTTGTAAAATCCAGAGTTAAGGGTCTTAGACACTAGAAATCATATATATAAACGATCAACATGACGAGCAGAGTCGGTACAGCCATGTCACGTTGTCTGTCCGCCCGTTGTCGCTCTGTTTGTCCGTCTATATGCGCAAACCAGTCACTCAGTTTTTGAGATATAAATCCAAAATTTTGCACACAACTTTTACTCACCAAGAAACTGCTCATTTGTCAGAACTGCTAATATCGGACCACTAACTTGGTAAAGAGTGGTCACCATAATATTAACTAAATGTGTTCGAATAGTAGTCAAATAACGGTGCCTGAGCCTTGAGTATTGCCAATAAGTGGGTGGGATTGTTAGCGCTTATAAACACTCACACACACACACACACTTCTGCATACATGCATTATATAAACATTGTCGCCGATAATAGTTGCCGTTGTGTGCGAGTGTGTGCATAAATAAATCATGCATAATAATTGAAATACAAATAGCATATGCTACCGTTATGTCGTTAAGTAAATACTTAAATGCATATGAGCTTAATTAATGACATTATATATTATTTACGGCGATAGCTGTTTGCATGTGTGTGTGTGCACATATGTGTAAAGTTACAAAGTTATGGGCCTTAATCGATTAAGCAGCGCGTGTCAGTTTGCAATCAATTAAGTCCATGCAAAAGACTAAGTGCTTTACGTATGCTTACGTGTTCACATAGACAACTTATTTTTGTTTAAGTGATATTTATGTAAAATCAGTGTAAGTTCATTGAGACATATTCAATTGCAAATGTGGGGGTGATAAACATTTATTGAAAAGGGTTACCAGAGCATGCATAGGCTATAGAAATTTTCAGTGCCATCATAAATTTAAACTATTTCAACACATTCTTGCTTTGTTTTTTTGTAATTCTTATATAAAAAAATATAATGTTGCCACCTGTTCCGAAATTGTCAGTCAACAATATTTCAAAGACAACTAAAAACTACAAATTGCAGAAGTTTAAATGAAATAAATACTGCCAATATATTTTAAAAGAGGTTGCCACCTAGTTAGTTTTATAACTATTTTTATATAATTCGTTTGTTAAACGAAATTTTAAATTTATAGCTAGAGCCGTAATTTAAATAGCTTACTATTGCAAATATCATTTAAAATGAGTTGCCATCCATTTGAAAATTTTAATTTCGTAAAATAAATAAGATGAGTGCTGCATTGTCGAAATTAAACGGATTAACAAAGGTTCAAAAATGCTTACGTAATGAAAATATTTTTGAAATAAGTTGCCACTTATTTAAAAATTTGTTTGAATTGAAATAATTGCGTGAATTACAATATGAGTAACTTAAGAAACTTAAGAGATTAAAGCCTTATCCATAGAAACAATTTTGCGGAAAGAGTTGCCACCTATTTCAACAAATTATTGAATATAATTAATGACATAAATGAATTAGAATTTGCGCATTGAACTGAGACTTTTTCTGAGTAGGGTTGCCTGACTATGCAAAATTTTTAGTAAAATAAATTTTAAGACAAAGAATGTATACAACAAAATATAAAATATAATAAAAATAGTATCAAGCCACAGTGGTTTAAGAAGGCGTATAGTTCAAAATATGTTGAAAAATGTTTGCCCATAGAGAGAGAGAGAGAGATTGCCACCTATTTAAAAATATAACTCAATGAAATTGATTAGATAATTTATGCGTTACAGTTGTATAAAACTTAGAACTTGATTTTATCAAGACTGCTTTTCTATCTTATGTGAAAAGGAAGAAGTCGAAGCTCAATAAATACAATATGAGTTTAAATCAAAAGAGAATTTAGCAATTTATAGATTAAAAATAGAAAATAGTGGAGTTGCCATCTGTTTGATCAACTTATACGAAATAAAATTTGAGATGATAAAACTTAGAGAAAGAAACTCTAGATCGATTCATATAGAATTGTGTTATATTTTTTGTTTGGAAAATTGGCGTGGTTTGTCAGTTTACAGACGAAACGTCATGATTTCTTAAGTTGTCTCTATCAAACTAGAAGACTAAAAGGCATATAAGGTAAAAATGGGTAAAACTCGACGAAATCCAATAAACAATAAGTAATGTTGCAAATTATGTGTTAAAAAAAATTATTCAATACAAATTTTCAATTCCAAGCTTATAATTGAAAATTAAAAGTTTATTTTTTAATGGATTTTTAAATTTCCCAAAATCGGAATAAAAAATTAATTTTTTTAATCCTAACAATTAATCGGAATTAAAAAGAGAAAATTTAATTTGCATCTAAGGTTTTTTCATAAAAAAAAATGGCAACCCTGCATAGGAGTATATACATAATTATCAAATTTTTAAAGTTCGGTCTCTCAGCAAGTCTGTTTTATACGTACTCATTACTAATCTAGGAACAGAATACTCTTAAATATTAGTATCCGCTTATTTTTACTTATTTTTATATGTCCTGCATTTCATTGCCCGCTTGATATCAGTAAAACGCGTATATTATTCCATATGCATATTACTTTACAATACGTATAGCTTTTATTCGCCGCTGCGTATGAGTAATTTTATATATTCCAGTCGAAATATTTAATTCACTGAATTTCAATTCGCCGAACCGCCTTTAATTATAACTGTTAACTTTTCATGAGCCGAGCCACATGTAATAAAAACATGGGAGGGGGGACTCGCTTGAGTATGTCAAAGCATAAAGACATGTGCACGCTCTCCCATTGGCTATTTGTTGACACACCATTTGTATATTTCAAGGTTAAGTGCATACTTACACAGTAGCAATATAGCAGTAGTGTTAATAATTTAACTTCGACTGTAATTACAGTGCATATTAAAGGTCTCCTTAGACACGCCACCCCCTTATCGATTCAATATCACTATCAGTGAGAAATGCAATGTGGTATATAGACAACCGCTGTTTGAGAAAATCATTAAAATTAATGCCTAATATGAAAGCTGAAACAACAACGTCCTTAGAACAGATGTAAGGACTTTCTGTATGGATATTATTGGGTACTGATACTGAACTGACGTGGCACTAATGACTAGCAGATACGAAGCTGGTGTAATTGCATAGGCCTAACTAATAAATCATCGAGCATGATATACCCCACATAAGATTTAGTTTCAAAATGGAAGGCGAAAGATGGCCGTAAACATTTGCATCCAAGTACAAGTAGCGGATTTGGTGTTTTCTTTACCAAGAGCTTTCCTGGACTTCCCAGAAAGTTTTTTTTTTGCTTTTGATACAATAATAACAGGCTCAATTTCTTATGTGATAGATTAGCACTTTTACGAAGTCTTCTCTAAGAAAATTGCTTTGGACATTATTTTTGTAATACTCTGCCAAATTTAATTTCATCCATACATGGCCACTCTTTTCGCAAATATGTCTGAATTAAGCATCCAATAAATAATTGAATTCGGAAGTTTACCTAAACGATTTGATTTTCAGCATTTTTTTTGTGACACTTTCAATTTCAATTATTGGCGTCAACTCTACTTTAAGATTTGTTCAATTTTGAGGATTTCAAAAATACTTTTCCACTAGTGTTAATTATATGCTATGGCTGTTTCCCGTTGGAAAATGGTCACTTCGACTTGCTTGAAAATAATTTTACAACAAAAATTGGCTTGTTGGATTGTTGGATCCTATGTGATTTCAGCTATAAGGATCATATGTGAAGCTTACTATTAATAACTGACCACGAAAGTATTATTTTTACGGGTGCTTGACCCTCTGGAAGTCTAGATTTGAATCCTTTGGACTGCAGTTTGTGATCATTACTTGTCGAATATCCCACTGAAATTTGGATATTTTCAAAAATCCTTCGCAAGAGCAAAAGGTGCATTGGCATCTTCCTCATCCAGCACAACAATGATAATGGGCCACATCAGCAAATGATTAATTAAAATTGCGTAGAATAGCTTTTGAGCAATCGATAAACTCCTGGTTGGTGGTTGTATCTGCACCAATCTTAAAATATGGACAGCACGACGCTTTTTCGCATGCCTAGCTTTCCAAAAAAAACCATAACTTGACAGACGCACCACCAGAAGCAATGCTTTGGCATCTCCTTCCCCTCCCCGCTTTGTAATACACTTTGATCCTGTCTTTGTGCTTGATATTTCCGAACTCGTTACAAGCGCTACTCTCGGAACAATTAGTTCCCTACAGAATGAAGGTTCGCTTGCTTTTGGATATCTCCTGTTTCAAAAGTAATGCTATCTTATTGCGGAGGGTGCTTGCAAGCTCCGTTTGAGGATGGGTAATTTAATGAACCTTTGCCTGGTTGATCTTTGGCATGGGTCGCATGGCACCTTGATTCAGTTCAGTTCAGTTTTTTCTACCCCCCAACCATAATAAGACTTTCCATCCGATTGCTGTGCTATTAAGGAGCAACGAACGATCTGATAAAAAACCAATATTTCCTCTTAACATTCTAATTGCAACGCGTATCTGATATCAGTCGGCACCCGCGGAAAGAGTTTAGTAGGTCATTTTTCAATACCTTTATTCAAATGTACAAACTATATTTCAGCTTCGACCTCTCTCTTTCCCATTTGCTTGTTAAACAAAAATGTACAAAGAGAACCGAGCTTTAATGCTACTCTGTCAAATCCAATACCAGGGATTAGTGACTAACTCCCGACACTGAAATATACTCTCTTCTACTTATCTATATTTGATTATGCCAGTCTCATATATTTATACCAGTTAATTGTTCGATTCGCACTTTTTCAAATACGATATGGAATTCAGTTTACTTAAAGTAAGTACTGTTAGTTATTCCTAATTACGCTTAATTATAATGATAGAAGGATTCACCCGATATAACCGACTAAACTTTTCAAACTCTTCATCAAATTGCATTCCAAACAGCAAAACCGTTAAGACAAATAGGTTCAACTACTTAAAGTGCACTAAAATTAAATTATAGCAGTAAATGGCCGATCATCAGCACGAAGCACGCACAAGCAAGTGCAGTTAGCAGCACACCATCGAATTTGTTCGGAGTTCGGGCAGCGGAAGTGCCACAATTGAAGAGTCAAGGAAACGGAAATGAATGAACAACACAATTTGGTTTTGTTGTTGTTCCTTTGTTTGCCTGCTGCATGGGTAGCTTCTGCATTGAGCGGCGTGCCAGACATCAGCTGAGCCATCAGCGCTGCGCACCAAACGGGTCTGACCTGATAGTGCGAGTGTGTAGGGTTGTATATGTGTGTGTGTGTGCGGCTGCAAGTCAGTATAATGCAAATCTTTTAAATATCGACTGTTTGCGAATGCTCACAGATTGTTGCTGTTTGCAGTGATTGCAACGGCAACAACAAATTATTTATGTAGACACATAATTTCCGTTAAAGACCTGTGAGGTTTGTGCTCGACAGCTGTTCATTGCTTGCTGCAATAATAGCAGCAACAACAGCGATCACAACAACAATTTCTCGCTGTTTTCGATGGGGGCAATGAGCTGAAATTGAAAATTTAAATTTCCTCCACAATCAACAGCTTCCGTTCCAGCCAAAGGCCACAGCGGTGTGAAAAAGTGGATGGTGCAACAAGCTGGAAAAATGTTGGGCTGTGTATGGCTTGCTACAGAAAGAGTTTGGGTGCTCGATTTAGTTTGTGTATATTCTTTATTGTTATGATATCTTTCTGTAACTTACCGCACCACGTGCTTATGCCGCTCGACCCAGTATTTTATAGCGCTGCGCACCATCATTTCCTGTTTTCTGGTCAAACCATTCGGATTTGTACCGTTCATGCCATTGAAAGTTTGCAGAGTCGATGGCGCACGAAATTGTGCACCCCAATCGGCTTTCGAGCTATAGACGCCGCTGATGTCCAGATCAGTGGGTTCTTTCTCTGAAATTGAAATGAAGAAACTTATGTCATAATACTTATTATTGTTCCAAGTAAAAAAGTAAATCAGAAGTTTAGATCCCACCGCTACCACACAAAATCTCTTAATTATATGCATCCTGAAAAGGTTCGGAGAACCCTAGAGACAAATTAAGATAATTTACGAGGTCACATGCACCAAATTGATTTACTGTCGACCACAAATTGTCGGTGAACTTGGAGAACGCGTCGCCGGAAAACCCCACGTCACCTCCATTACTGCCTTTTCATGGCTTCCTTAACTTGCTGCGATTGGATGAGCTGATGGGAGTTAAGAACCAACAAAAGATAAATGATCTGTGAGTAGACTTTGAAGAAGTCGCATAAAATATACTTCATTAGAAGAAACAAACATAACAGACCCATGTTCACAAGTGACTTTGAAGGGACCAGTTCAATACAAAATCATTTTTTCTACAGAGAAGAGCAATTGCTTTTCCAAATGTACACGTAATACCCTGTAAGGAACATGGATGAATGTGCAAGGGTAAGAACGGACCGAATTCAGATAAAAAAGAACCAAATGTATTTTGTGCGATAACCTAGTTCGAGACAGTCTACGAGTATCGCTATATTTAACTTTGGTTTTTTAAGGAAATATTCAACAAATTTGCTATTTATCTTACTAAGTAACAGACACGTTCCATTTATACTTGTGAGGTTTCCGCATAAGACCACCGATGCAGGAGACGGTGAAAATTATACTTGGGCCACAGTTCATCTAGCTCTGTTAGCCATATATAACCCGATAATTTGGAAATAAATACAGCCCTTAACAAACCTGTACAATTTTGTAAAGGGAGCACCAAGTCCTATTCATAGTCCTGAGCTAACCTTGATTGCACATTCATTCTATGAACAGATTTCACTTTTTCAGTATCCGAATAAAACGAATATTGCAAAAAACTATGAAGCCGACATTTCATTACCTAAAACGCTAAATTTCCTACTAGTAACCAACAAAAATGATACAAAATTCACTCAAAGTCCGGGAATTTCTTTTAACATCGATTTCAACTTGCTTAAAATCCTTTAAGTTCGAACTATAAAACAGTTCAGCTCACACCTTACCCTCTAGTCCTTTTAAAAACAACCAAAACTTTGTATAGTTTCAACCATTTTGACGTTTAACTCACCCTCATTGTTGATTAATTCCGACTTCGAGTTGGCGGATAATGAACGAAAGAGGGCCGCCGAATTTGGCCGATAGGTGTCCAGCGAGGCTGACAGCTCCATTAATGGCTTCATAATGCCTTTCAGATGTTGCAGCTGTTCGCAGGCGAAAATCAGCCATGAGCAAAAAAGTACATCGCACAAGTTCGCATGCACCATGGAGAAAAGCAGATAGTAGCACTGAAAAGCGAAGCTTATAATATAAAACATGCCCGCGCCGGCATTCCATGGATAGAACGACTTGATGGGCAAACGCGGGATTTCCACGGTGATGGTCGAATTGGTCTCCTTCTCAAAAGCGAACTTCACACTCTCGCCAAAGAAGGTGATGGTGGTCCAAGCTGAAATGCATAGAAAATAAGCGAAAACTAATCAAAAATTCTTTTGTGCCGATGCGACACTCACCCACAGCCGAGGCGACGGTCGTCAGCATCACCAAGGTGAATAGTTTGCGCATCTTGGCGAGGGCGATCGCATGGTAGCGTGCGTCCGACTCGGCGAACAATGGATGCGAGTTTACCTGATTCCAGATATTCAATGTTCTGCAATTAAAATGCAATGAATTTTATAGCAAGCAATTAAAGTGGGCGCACACGTGCACAATAAGCCATAACCGGCTGGCGGCGGCGGGATTGGAAGCAGCGCGGAGGCGCAGCGCTTGATTGTGCGGCTAATTAAACGAGTTCACGCGTCGCCAGAAGCGCCACTCACCGCTCCTCCTGTGTCACGCGCCATTTCATTTCAACTAAGCGAGTTCGCCATTGAAATGCTCGGATTATTTCTTACGATTAGCTCCCCGTGGTGCCGTCAATTGAAGCCACCAGTTCGCATTATTTCGCAATTACAAAAACTTATACAACTCAGCGCTATGCTAATCCATTTAGTGTTACAGCTGCTGGCCACCAGTCCGCTCACATATAGTAATATACTAAATTAAAAGTTGTTGTTTGGCACTCACCTGTAGAAGTTCTTCTGACTCACGGCCAGATAGATGAATTTCGTTATGCTATGTGTGAAGAAGAGCACCGTAATCGTGTTGCCGGACAACTCATTCACCTCCTCCGCATTCAACGCCAAATTCACCAGTATCAACAGAAATTGCACCAGAACCAGCACCAAGTGTACGGATGAGTAAATCTTCTTGAAGAGCCCTGAACCGCCGGTAAAATTGTGCATAAATAAGCCCGAGTATTTCATAAGACGAATATTGGGCATCAAGTCGGCCACAAGGCCCACATATTTGCTGGGCTGCATGTTGTGTTGGTGGACTTTGGTTTACTGAAAGTGGAAGAGAAGTTGAGAAACTCGATTGGGCTTCGTATTTAGACTTAAATTTTCATTCAAATCTGTAAGACTCAACACATTCCAAATTAGAAAGACCTTTTAATAACAATAAACTAAGATTGCTGGAGAATTTCCTAAAAGCAGTCAAGCCATATTATGCATATTATATATCAAAGAGTAAATATCTCAAGAACGATTAATTCTAATATCAAATTTTAAGATATTAGAACTAAACACGATGGCGGTACACTTAACGTTCCCGCTCTATGACACCACTATAATGTTGTATATTCTCGTACACAGCGACTATATAGATTTCGTCTGTATCTCTTTCGTAGTTTCGGGACCGTCAACAGAACATTGATCCATGGCGAACCTGATCCCGCTTTTGTTGCGTCGACTCCAAATACAAAGGCTTAAATTTAGACAGTTTATATATGCTCGCTTACTTTATGTTTTTATTGATTACATAAAGAGTTTTTAAATAGGGACGCTACAAAATTAAAACGACAGGGACAGTAAACGACGTCATATTTTTCTCGCTCTTTTCACATTTTTCTTCATTTGATATTTCATGATGGAAAGATATACGATTCAACAACGAGTCGAAATTATTAAAATTTACTATCGAACTTGGGAGTAAGTGGCCTCAACTTTAAGAGCGCTACGTCCAATTTATGGCCGTCATAATCTCCTCTCAGACCTACAATTGGGAAGCTAGTGGAAAAATTTAAATCCATTGGCATAATAGAAAAAGTTTCCGTGCCAGTGTGACAAAGAAATGCCTGTAGTAGCGAGAATATTGCTGCCGCTAGCGCGTCAATTGAAAAAGGCCCTAATCAGTCTCTCATACGTCGTGTCAAGCGTTGAGCATCTCTGTGACATTCTTGTGTCGAATTTTGCAAAAAGATCTTGGCCTACATCCTTAGAAGAACAAATTGAGACGATAACTGAAGCCGTTTGAGCACCAGAATCGTCGTTTGTTCACGAATTAGGCTGAGCAAAAATATGAAAATGATCCGGATCTTCATCGAATAAGCAATCGCTACCGCTCAGTGATAACCATTTTGGCCCGAATTGGATGATATGGTGGTTCCAATAGGACGGCACCAAAAGCCACACAGCGAATATAAAAATCGATTTATTGAAAATCAGGTCTTGTGAACATGTTATCTAACGAAATGGCCAAGTTAATTGGCCACCTCGGTGATGTGATTTGACGCTGTTAGACTATTTCCTGTGGGACTACGTCAAGTCTATGGTCTATGCCAACAAGCCAGCCAATTGATGAACTTTGTACGAATATTGAACGTGAAATTACACCGGATCGGCCGATTTATGCTTGAAAACCATAGAAAATTGGGTAAAAGAAATCGAATTCCATACAAAATGACATCGAATGTACGAGTACTTTCACAGCAGTAAAGGATTTCATTGATATCCCAAACAGTTTTTGATTCATTTAAAAAATACCTTTTGAAGCGCACTTATTGAAAACCCCGTTACATCATATACAAAATTACCAGATGTTTCAATTCTTTAAATTCAGAGTCAAATTCAATTTTTTTTAGAAATTTTAAAAATCTTACAAAAACAACGCAAGTAGCTGCCTCTACCGATTTATAAGAAAACTCAGAAAACGAAAGCTATATTGCGTTCTAGCACAAGTCAAAATATGTGCTTTGCTCTGACGCTTTACAGACTTGTCCATAATAAAACATTTCATAGAGGTTCATAGAGGTTTTTGTATTCATTATTTCTTACAAGCCTATTTGAGTGTTGATCGGTTTAGGTTAAGGCCCAAAAAAACTGAATAATCAGGTAAAATTGGCCAAAAAATAATTTGTGTACGTTGTCCATAAATTTCTAGGAAATCATAAATCGGTAAGTTACAAAGACTTAATAAATGAACCTATAACGTCCTTTATAGTTTTGGAGTGTAATATGTCCTTAAAAATACATATTCTGGAATCTCATCTGAATTTCTTTTCGGCCAATTTGCGTGCTCTGAGTGAAGAACAAGGCGAGAAGTAGTAGTGGTACATTATTGTTACCTTAAAAAACACATTCCAGAAAAAAATATTCACGAAAATTATAAGTGTTTTTATGAGGTGTAAATTTTTTCATTCGTGTTAAAATTTTATACACCAGTGTTATTATTTCTGAACATACTGCTCAGATAAATTATTTATGCTAAAAAATGCACTAGTGAAAGGTCCAGCCGAAGTTATATTTTTTCTTGATTTTTAGCGCAAGATTTAAATTTGCCCCCTTTTATACAGTAAAGTGTTGACAACCCTAAAAAAATATCGACGATAGAGCACTGTGCCGTCATTGTTGAGTAATATTTTTATAACTTATATTGAAATCTTGGCAATCGCAGGTCTAACATTTTTCGAGCTAATTATCCTAAGCATTTTTTCACCTTGAGTTTGCCACTTTTGGGTTTTGAGAACCTACATGTGATTAACGAAAAACAAATGCATCCACAACGTGTCACTATCTGGTGTCGATTTTGGACTGAAAATATAATTGGACCATATTGAAAATGGGACAAGCAGTCTGTTACTGGTCCTCGATATCGCGAAATGATAACCCAGTTCCTCTGGTTAGATGTTATTTACACACTTCAATTACTGCACGAAACATTTCCAGGTTGTGCACTTTCTTGTTTTGGAGATCACAATTACACCCCAACTACGCGTGCTTTAAAAGAAGAGATTCAATGGACCAATGAAATTCAGCCACATTTATGCGGAGTAATCATGGAAAATTTCGACATCCGAGAAGGTGGAGATCAGTTGCACGATATGTTAATCCATAAATATCCCTAATCTAAGTGCAATCTTGCGTTAAATTTGTGACACCCTTCATATAATACTCAGTTCATTGTTTGTTTTCGTTTATTAACAATAAAATTAAATTAAATAAAGGGACAAGAAATATTAATAAATTTAGAAAAAAATCACACAGAAAAAACAGCTTTTTTTGGTTAATAAATATATTTCAAGTCCTTTCTTGGAATTATCAAACATTCTCATTTTAACAATATATGAACAGTATTCACTAAAAATTACCTTTTTCAAACAATTTTCTTATAGTGTTCGCCTTTTGTTTTAATATTGAGTCGTGTGATTTATAAAATGTTTGCTGAGCACATTTTCGCAACTTTATTTAGTAAATAATTCTATTTGTAAAATTACGCATTTTTATTTCTTACTTCTGACTTCTTTAAATTTTCAACTCGATTTCATATATATTTAAAAAATTGTGTGTTTTATTTATCACTTTAAAGCTAAAAACAAATTATTTTTTAATTAATTTGTATTTTAAGCACTGGCACTTCTTATTTGTTATTTGTGTGTTGAATATTCCTAAAACGAGAGCAGCTATTACCAACTGCCTACGCGTCTGTCACGTAAATGTTACATCGAACTGGTTGACAGGGGATTTTCTAGCAGAACTTTAAAATTCATTAAAGCACCGAATCAATCAAACACCAACACCGGGCACTTTCTCACGTGTGTATGTATTTGTTTGTATTTACACACACGCGGTCATTCATAAAATGAACGACGTGTCCTTAACGGTTTTATGGTGAAAGGGAAAAGAAGAGTGAAAAATCTCTTCTCACACTCATAATAAATGCACAAATCTGCTTAACGCACATAGCATCAAGTGTGTGTGTGTGTGTGCATTTAAGCGGCCGCTCCCGCACCCGCATCCATGCATACATGCACGTGTCTAAGCAGCCAAGCTAGCCATACTGCAGCTGTTGGCTTGTGGCTGAAATACACGAGGTTTCGGTGGTCTCGTGCATTAGTATGGGTTAAGTAGCCTAACATGGCGCTGTTGAAGACGCAAGTCCGTCGGAACATCAATTAAAGCCGGCTGAGCATATCATATCACTTTAGCTCACAAGCAAATATGCTAATACGCACACACACGGCCCAAATGGGATCGCAGATGCCATGACACTGTTTACTCCTAGTTTGGAGGTCAACAAATAAATTAATGATTACTTGAAATTCTTCTCCAGTCCTTTTCTTCTCTTTATGTTAGCTGAGTATAGCAGGAATACCGTTTTTGACTTCAGTCAAATCATCAAATGAACAAATCTTAATCAATCGATGGATCAATATCTATCTCAACACAAGTCAAAAGAGTTTCAGATTTAACTAGTGATATCTTCTGAATGAGGATAAGATAAGGACATTTCGCTCAAATTTGTTAGCTACCCTCCTACTTATTCATAAACATTCGGCATAAGAATATAATATTTATTTATATATCCATGTATAGCTATGCCGCAAGCGGTTGGCACACATTGACCCGCTGATATTGATATTGAATATTGAAAAGGTCATTAAAAATTCCATAAAATATCGACTTTCTCATCGGCCATTATATATGCATACACAAATACTTACATCCGCTCATGTTGCGAGTGTCTTCGTGTGTGCCAAAAGGCATGCGAGCTAGTCCCAAAATTCCCACAATTATCGGCCACATTGACTACCTACGCACATACTTATACTAAAGAGGCTCAGTTAACATTGATATTGAGTGTCACAACGATGGCGACGTTCATTGGGCCCGACACAACACATACTATTAACATTCATTAGGAGAATATTCAAAAGATGTTGTCTGTGAATGGTTTAAAGTGAAGGAGAGAAATGAAGGAAGGTGAAACTTCAAATGACGGCCATGCGAAGACAAATCTAAAATGCAAATTATAATATTACTTTTAAGTAGCAAAATGGGACTGTCCAAACACTTGGCTGAAACGTCGAACGCCTTTCCGTCTAAATAGTGAGCGTCGATGTACTCACACTCAAGAGGAGGCTACATATAACTAAAAATATTAAAACATAAACATAAGCAAGTAAGGAAGAGCTAATTTCGGGTATAACCGAACATTTCATACTCTTGCAACTTACAAATATTAACTCCAGGACATACTCGTACCTCAGGTACATAAAGCTTGTTAGGTAAGATGATATTAGATATATAGGGGCTAAGGGTAGTATTGACCCGTATATACTGTTATCAGGAAAGGAATGTCCCTGATTCTCAATTCAATATTACTATCAGCAAAAAATAGTTAGTTGTTAAAATCAATTTTCGGAATGGTCTTAGCGATTTACGTCTAATGTTTTCAATTGACTCAAAACGGTTTCTTGAAGCGGGTGTTTGCGGCACGATTTTGGTGGAAAATTGGGCGAAAAACTCTCGAAGAATCAATGCAGTAACCAAGATTTGTCCATAAATCCGGACTCTTTTTACGAATAGCTTTGAGCAAAGAACGCATAATAGTCAAATAGCATTCCTTGTTGACAGTTTGGCCGATCGGTAGGAATTCGTAGTGCACCACACCTCTTTGATGTGGTTTTTTTGGTTTCGGCTTCTCTTTGCACGATATTCAACCGATTGATCGTCTGTTCTAACGCGAAGTAATTTTTCGAAAAGAGCGATTTTGTAATCACTCGTGCTTTCACTCCTTTTAGGCCCAAATGATCTTTCGAAAAGGTTTTCACTGATTCTTTCGATATTCAAACGAGGCCAGTAAGATCTCGGACTGGTAGTCGTCGATTCTCATGCACAAATTCCTTTATACAAGTATTATTGACGTGTTGAACACCAGTAGATTTTTCGTAACCAAATATTCGTAAGCTATATAGTGTACACATTCAGTTGACATCTTTAGATTGTCTTTTATCTCAGACAACTTTTCTTTACGGTTATCCAAAATTATTTTGGAGGCCTTTTGCTTTTTTGGGCGTCCACTGTGTTCCCCGTCTTCGGTGCTCATTTCAGCACATCTAATCCCTATTGGTTGATTTTCCTGGGTCAGTGTCTGGAAACTTGCCATCAAGCCGAGTTATCACTTCAACTGTATTTTTTCTCTTCAAAAGGCAATATTTTATGCGAAATGTGTTTTTATCAATTATTTTCACAATTATAAAAATTGCTTCATTCAAAATGATACAAGTATAACTCACAAACTAACGATCCGATAGTTGTCAAATTTATAAACGTGTCTTTGAAGCTTAGGGCTAACTAAAAACCGACTGACTTTAATTCGAGTGATTTGATTTAAATTCTTTTTCGTAAGCTTTCGCTGCCGATAAGGATCTTCCTAACCACTGTAATTTTTCACATACAGCGCGTCATTGTAGAGAATTCTCGCACATCTTTTAATGTATAAATAATTCAAAATAAATTTTTATGAATTATGCATTGCGCTATTCCAGCAGGTGTTGTAAATAGTTCTAAAGCTCACTTCACGCACCTTTTAAGCGCTTGCAATTAGTGATAATTTAAACTTTTTAATACAGTTACCCAAAACGAAATTGGGTCGCGTTGTAACGACTAACAGTTCCAATGAAACTTGGTAAAAGAACTCATACGAGTACAGTTAAAAGATTGAACTCATTTTTCTCATTTTTCGGCCTTCTTAGTTCTCTCAATTGCAGACCACTTTCGGATCCAAATCATTGAACGAACATGATATTTTTGGGTAAAAATTTTGCTAGGAATACAAGAAGCCAGAATCGGTTGGAAACAGAGTTTGAGGAAATTTACGTGCCTGGTTTACTTTTAATCAAATAGCTCTATTACGAACGATGTGGGGGACGAATACACGTAATCTTCGGTAGTTTTATTTACGTACTACGTACGAACTGACGTGGCGCATCCTGATTGGTCGATCAAGCGAAACGGAAGCAATTAGCAAAACTGTTATAAGTTATAAAAGCTTGAAGACAAAGAAGATATGGTGATAATATACTATATTTACTATCATTAGGCACATGCCTAATCCTTAATTTTGTGGATAGTCTTGCGGTATTTTCGCTAGTTGGCGCTGGAAGCGCGTAGTTCTAGTTTTATTCGTCGCATCGGGCCATGCTATACCTTTTTGGAAAGCTCATTTCACGCGCTAACACGTGTTTGATTTATTGTCGTTTCTTTTACGTCGTTTGTGAGTTATAGCGTCGCAAACATGGAGCAAAATAAAGAGAAAATACGGCATATTTTACAGTACTACTACGATAAAGGCAAAAATGCATCTCAAGCCGCCAATAAAATTTGTGCAATTTATGGACCCGATACAGTTTCCATTTCCACCGCACAACGATGGTTTCAACGTTTTCGTTCTGGTGTAGAGGTGGTCGAAGATGCGCCACGCTCCGGAAGGCCTGTCGTCGAAAATTGCGATAAAATCGCTGAATTGAATTTCAATTTCAAAAAAAAAAAATCAATAAAAATACCGCAAGACTTTTTTGACAACCCAATATGTCCAATTTTCACAGATTTGATCTGAGAGTAACGAGTGAGCAATATTCTTCCCTGGGGTACGCTACATAACAGCTTTGACGTTTTAAAGGCAATTCTAAACTTATTTCCTTATCTAGTGGTGTTCTTCTCTCCTTTTTCCACATCCATCGCAGATAATGACTACTCAAGTCCTAAAGAACAAGAAAACTTTAAAGAAAGGAGCTCAATAGAATGCCATTTTGGATAGCAAGCCTGGAGTAGGTTTCCTTTAAAATTATAAAATTTAAGCAAATAACATCTTATTAACTATCGAGATTCATACAAAAAGTCTTCACCAAATTTGGTAATGGATTATGGTCCAAGACAGCGATACAATTGTTCAGATTGGATTTCTATAGCAAATAGGTTTTTCCTTTTTTTTTCTATCAAATGCACTGCAAGAATGGTAACGGAACAAAACTGTTGTAATACATACCATATATATTTCCATAATTTTATATACTGCCACTGTAACTCTTGTTTCATCGAACCGCATCGAATTCGCAGACACTTAGACGTTCCTAAAATATTCTTTAAGAAATAGTTTATGCCAGAATTTAATCAAATTTTTCTCAGAAACTTACATATTTCAACTAAATGTTATATAAAAGCAAAGTCTTATCAGAGCCCAAGCAATAAGTGAAATAAGTTGCCAATGCTGAAAAAACCTAAATCAAATTTCTGGTTTATGGTTGTTTTTGCAATCTTTATTGCCTGTTCTCAAGCAGAAAATCTGCATTTAAGCTGTAAATCAAAGAGAAAAAAACATCTAAAATAGCAATTATTTGATTGAGGTAAAGTAAAACGCTTATGCCGCAAGTACCACGAAGCGAGGAGAGGCAAAATACGGATAATCGCAGCCAGATCTCAAGTGAAAGCAGCGAAGTAATTCAAAAAGAATTTTGATTTGTCACGCAAAGGCGACTTAGCCCAAATTGGCCACTTTGAGCTTTAGTCTCATTTACTTCTATAAAAACATATATACAAACTTACACATTTGTTTGTTTGTATACACTTCTGTACGAATGTGTCAGCAACAGATTTACAATGCAAATAACAGTCGTTCCTCATCTTCGTTTGACCGCATTTGCAGTGCCCGAAAGATGAGTTAAAAGCAAAGGTTAAGAAATATTTCATCAAAGGCTCATATATTGTGCAAGAAATAGCAGCAGGTATATATAACTGTATCTGTCCGCAGGCAAATAAAGATTTATGAGTGAATGCACAGATTTGCTAACGGACACTAGCCAGACCGGAAGTGCCCTTAACGTATGCTCAGTTGCAGACACCGTTACTCATATACAAAACCATATACATAAGTATAAATGTGTGCGTTTTGCAGATGTCGGACCATAAGGGCTTAGACTTTAAACAAATAAGGTGAAGTTGAAAAGGGGAAATCTGTTTGTTTTTATACTCTTGCAACATGTTGCAACGGAGTATAATAGTTTTGTTCACCTAACGGCTGTACGCATCACTTAAAACTAAGCGACATAGATATATAGGGTTATACATATATGTACATATAAATGATCCCGACGAGGAGAAAAGTTGAAATCCAGATGATTATCTCTGTGTTCGTGCGTCCATCCGTGCAAGCTGTAACTTGAGTAAAAACTGAAATATCTTGATGAACTTTGGTACACATGTTCCTTGGCAAAAGAGTTAGATAAAGTTCGTAGATGGGCGTAATCGGTTCAAGGCGCCATTAAAAGAAAAAAGTCCGATAACTGAGTACTCAAATAAGATATCTTCTTTTATTTATTGGCTTAAACACCGCTTATGCGGTTATAGCCAAGTTTGGCACCAATCGGAGATTCCAAATGTTGCCAGGTCCTCCCCACCTGGTCATCCTTTCTCGAGAGTTTTTTCATCCTAGCCAACGTAGCAGCTGTCTCTTACTTCGTTGAACTATGTATGTCAATGACCGCCGTTGCCAATGCAGAACGAGCGACTTCTACAGTTTAGTCCTTGTTCGTCGAGAGAGGACTTTAGTTTCCAATTGCCTACTCAGTTCGAAGTATCACTTATTGGCAAGAGTTATTCTGCGTCGGATTTCGAGGCTGAGTTGTTGCGACTACGACCTCGAAGTTATGACTGTGAATAGTGACGTGGGAGCATAGTTGCGAGTGTGACGACTGTTTGTTTGATGACAGGAGATATTTTGTCTTGCCCTCGTTTACTACCAGACCCATTTGACTCGCTTCATTATCCATTTAGGAAAAAGCAGAGCCAACGATGCTTTTGTTGATTGAAGAAGTTGCACGAAAGGAAGTCGCCCTGTCTGAAACCTCGTTTGGTGTCGAACGGCTCGGAGAGGTCCATTCCGATCATGACGGAGCTTTTAGTATTGTTCAACATTAGTTTACTCAGCCGTATTAGTTTTGCGGAAATACCAAATTCAGAGAACGCAGCATTAAGGCAGCTTCTTTTCCTGCTGTCGAAAGCAGCTTTGAAATCGACGAAGAGGTGGTGTGTGCCGATCCTTTTTTCACGAGTCTTTTCCAAGATTTGGCGCTTGGTGAATATCTGGCCGGTTGTTAATTTGCCAGGCCTAAAGCCACACTGATAAGATCTATTCAGCCTGTTGACGGTGTGTTTTAATCTTTCACACAATACGCTCGATAGAACCTTAGATGCGATGTCGAGGAAGTTTATCCCGTTGTATTTGGCGCAGATTGTTAGGTACCTTTTCCCGTCTGACCGTATTCTAGAAAAAATATGATGCGTGCTCCCTATCATTTCCATATCCTCAGGTCAGGAAGTAGATATCTTTTTGTTTATGTTGAAAAAATAGACATTACTATTTACTTATAGGTTTTGATTGTAAACGCATCCGGCTAACTGTAACGTGGAATATATCAGACATTTTGGATCTGAGGTAGTGGCATATATTTCCGGAGTACCATTTACAAGTAGTAGTTTTTCTTCTTCAAGGTCAATACAGTAATAACGGTTTTTAGATAGCTATCTCGCGCACTTGAACTGGCACGACCGAAGAAAGCATTGCGAGACAACAAGAGCAGCAGAAAAGGCAAGCTTTACTCTTCTTCCTCGCTGTCGGAGGTAGTCTAAATAAAGCTAGACATCTATTTCTGATTGAATGGTCAAAATAATTGCTTTGAAAATCTATGACAAATCGATCTAAGCCATACGGGAAGATACCGTTCAGTCTCGAATACAACTTGACCAGCTGAGACAGAACGAATTAAAATTTTTTTTGAGCAAAAAATAGATAACACGGCAGCTTGCCTCAAATTGTTGTGGAAATTTCTTCTGCCACCATAACTACAACAACAAACACTTTAACAACCAAAATAACACGGTTGAACAGACTATTGAGTTTTTTAAATCGGCACGGATGGTCAAAATTTATCGAAGTAATATCCCGCTAATGAATTGAGAAGTGTTCTATGCCAGTACAACAACAACAACTATGTAAGGACATTTTAGACCATTCCACTATACGGCATCCATGGTAAGGCAGTTTGCAAATCTGTGAATGAGTCTACTCATATTGCCTAATTAAGCAGTTTGTATACAAAGCTAGCCCAGCTGATCCTAAAGCTTCTTAAATTCCATCACCATAAGAGCTGTAGAGTAGTAATAATACTAATAGCACTAACAAACACACAGTAGCGTCATACTTAAAACCAGACAACAATAGCTCAAACCTAGTTCCTGAATTTTGCTGCACCCTGTGCTGCTGTCAAGCTGATTATTTGAATTGGCCATAATCTCTTAGTGCCCGTCATGCCAGCACAGCCGCGTGTCATTGTGTTAATTTACGCCAGCCGAAGGGCATGCTCTATGTACATACAGACTTGCATACATGTATTATCTATTTTTAGTACCGCTATGTCTCTTCGGCAATGTGCTACTACTACAAAAGCAACAACAACATATTAGCACAGTATCGCTTTCCTATTGTTGTTGGCATTCAATATAGCCTTAAGTTGCCATATAAGTGGGTGTGTACCTATGTACTCCTAGAAGAAGTAGTTGTAGTTGTTGTTGTTGTATTAGTACCAACATACTGTGCCCTTAGTGTCACACCGCTACTTCCTTGAAGTTTATTTTCTTCCCTTGGCTTGCAATTTGCACTTCCTTTTCGTTCTTTATCCAGCCAACTACTCCTTAAGCCAGTAGCCGTCTTCACATCCATCGCCTTTTCTTCGTTCGCTTAGTGTGATAACGTGATTTTCTTAACTTTGCTATCTGTGCTATGGCTTAAGTTGTTGTACGTACGCACGAAATGCTGTGTGACAACATAAATATTAACGGTAGTTTAAAATGCTCATTGCTGCGTGCACGTCCTGCCGGCTGTGCGGTCGTTTCGCTGCTGCTTCGTTGCTTTTATTATTCTTGGCTTATTTCAGCAAATGGTATTCGCAAACATTTTGAAGAGAGTGAAAGTGTTGAGCATGCTCAGTAGCTGTGGTGCTCAGAGCGGAGGTCAAGTGGTTTGGTATTGGAAATGTGCGATGCTGCCATATTTTAACCTGGAAATATTTTAAATATAATATTTTAGTACGAGTAAACTAACAATTTTCTTAAAACAAAGAATCTATAAAACTCCGACAAATTCTTCTGGGTGTTACAGGCACCCAATTTAGGGTATAAAATGTTTCGAAATTGCTTTGAACGTGAAAAACTATTTTAATGACATATTCAAGCTCTGAGATTGGGTAACACCACTTGGTTATCTTTACTAAATTCCAGTAATACAGGGCACTCGAAGTGTAACCAATTAAAAAAGCCATAAATTCGGTTTGGAAAATTATTTTTATTTATTTTAAAGTACATCATGTGTGAAAATAATCATAAATTCAGGATCAATTCACTTTTGCTCGATATGACGACCTTTTGCCTTAACTATGGCCTTGAGACGGTCGAACGAATCGCAAACTGCCCGAATTTGACTTGCCGGTATTTTGGCCCACTCACGGACAATGGCTTTCTTCAGCATCTCCAAACTGGTGTATTTTTTACTTCGGACCTTGCTCTTCAAAATAGCCCAAAGATAATAATCCATTGGATTCGCATCTGGTGAATTCGAGAGCCATTGTGTGGTCGTAATGAAGTTCGGACCGTTGTTTTTCAGCCATTCTTGGTTCATTCGCGCTTTGTGAGACGGTGCAGAGTCTTTTTGAAACGTCCATGGTTTGCGACCGAAATGTTTGTTTGCCCACGGCTTCAAAGCAGTTTCCAGAACACTTTCCCGATAAAATTTCGGATTTATTTTGACGCCAGGCTCGATGAAAACAATTGGAAAGTGCCCATCTGCGGTGACAGCGGCCCAAACCATTATTTGTAACGGGTGGTGCCTCCTGGTGGCCAACCGATGACTTATGTAAATTATCCTATGAACGGTCGGTAAAGTAAACCCTAACTTTTTGAGAGTTTACGAATTGCTCAATTGCAAAAATTTTTCGTCAGAAAGCACAATGTTCGGAATCTGAACGCTTTCGGCCAAGCGAAGCAACTGCTTCGCTCTCTCAAGTCTTACTTGTTGCTGCTTCGGTGTGAGATCATGGGCGTTTTGGAACTTGTAAGGCTTGACCTTGTGCTCATTTTTCAATATGCGTCGGATGCTACGGATATTTTCAGTTCTTTAGCCATTTGATTGGCACTTCGTCGTGGATTTCGCTCAAGTCACTTCTTCACTTTCCGAACCATCTCACGTGACGTTGCAGTCGTTTGATGACTACCACCATGGCGTTTTGCGACGCTACCAGTATCATTGTAACTAGTGATGGTACGATAAACAAAAACTTTATGCTGGCTGTGATTTTCCAGCTAAATATAAAGCAATCACACTACATAAATACAATTTTTCTCTCACAGTTTATAATTATCCCTTCTCCTTAAGCCAACATTTAGATAAAAAAGCCCTTTAAGGACTGGGCGCTATTTATTATGAGCTGCTGAAACCACACCATCAATGGGGAACGGCATCGACTTCAATTGGTGCGATTGTGCCGGAACTACGCGAAAAGTGGCTTCAATGCCAAGAGAGACAGGAAAAAGTGATTCTTTTGCATTGCAACGCTCGGCCTCACGTTGCCAAACGCGTTAAAACCTACGTGGAAACGCTTAATGAAAAGTCCTACTCCAACCGCCCAGATTTCGCACTGTCCGATTATTAGTTGTTCTATTTGATTTGACATAGTCTTGCTCAAAGGAGTTCCACTCACAAGGCGACATCGAAAAATGACTCGATTCTTGGATAGCATCACAGAATAAACAATTTTACCGTAATGATATTCGAGCTCTGTCAGAAAGATGCGAAACAGGTACAACTAGCGCTGGGCAACACTTCGAATAATTCATTTCTAACCATTTCGTGACTAAAAAATTTAATTTTTATAAAAACATAATACACATGCTTTTCAAAACTAAATCTTATACCAAACATAAGTTTGAACATTGTGGCAACATCATTTTCCACCCCAAGCACTCCGGCTCTCACATTGCCAGCAAAGCTCTCTTATTGAATTCCAATCTAGTGTTGGTACAAATGTATTCTCGCAGACACTTGGCTCGAACGCACCATTTTGGGTGTTGCTTCATGCAGCGCTGTGCTCTGGGTTTCCCAAGTGTCCTGGCGTGCTAACGGCAGAGGCAGCAATAGCAGCAGCCGCCGACTCCTAATATATTCACAACGCTCAGCTGTTTCCACATGCCAGCCTGTGAGCTGGCGTCGGCAGCAGCGGCGGTTGCGCTAGCTGCGCAGAGCTACGCCTGTCGTTGGTGCTCCCGCAACACAAAAGCAAGACCAGAAATACCGTTGGAACACAGTTAAAAATGGTCCATCGTGGCGACAGCATCCCGGGCAATTGGCAAAGCGGAATACTGCTGTTACCAACACCGTTTGTGTGGACCTCTGCACTGAAATTCAAATTGAAACTGAAACTGCTGCCTTCGAATTGGGTGCAAGTAGCACAGCTTTCAGTGGAAACTGCTCGAAGTGCTCGACTCGCTCGAGCTCAAGTGCATTTTCAATGAACGCCGCAGCGGCGAACGGAGTTAAATCGACTGTGTCGAAGTGAAGTGGAGTGCCAGTGAAAGGGTTAAGCGCGAAGTGCGCTAAACGGAAGTGAAGTTGAAAGAAAGTTGCATAAAATCGTCGGGTGTTCCAGTGCGAAATCGTGAAGTGAACGAAAGAGTTTTGAATTTAAAAAGGAAGTGAGCAGAAAGTACGAAATCTCGCGAAAACTTCAATAAAACGGAATGTGTCAAGCAAAAAGTAAACAAATTGAAGCATAAAAGGTGATTACTGCCTCGCGCTTATATGTATATGTGTATAATAAATAGCCTGCCCCTCAACATTCAAAAGAAAACAGTTACATAATAATAAAAGTAGAAAAATCGCGTGCGCTGCTTGGTTGTGTTGTTGGCATTTGTGCTCTTTTTGGTGTATTTACTGCTTTTGGTATTTGTTTTGTTGTTGTTGTTGCTCATGTTACACGTGTAATGGCAACTCAGCGTGCAGACACAAGTGCGGGTTGAGCTCCGTTGGCTGTGTTGTGGCATTTTAATTACAGGCAAAATTACATAAAAACAAAAAAAAAACAACAAGAACAACATAATCAACAAGCCAAGTCCAACATGGTAATAGAAAATCAGTGAAACACACGCTGCGAACACTCAAATCTCGAGGTTGCTCATTGAATACTTAGCTTCGTTTGGATTATGCAGAGCACAACACAGAGCACGAAAAAGGTTAACGAGCTTTTGATTCTGTAATGAGCTGAACAGTAAAGCCGCCAATATATCTCGTTTCTAGCAAAACTTTTGTACAAAAAATAACAAAAGTCTGAGCATAAAAAAGAAAGAACAAAAAACGAATAATTTGGCCACTGTATGCGATGAATTTGCGAATAAAAAATATATCAACGGTTATTTTGTATTGTCAATCTGCTGAAAAGCTATAAGTAGTTGGTTAGCGTGGAAGTCTGACAACGCAACTAGGCTTTTAGGAAACCACAGGTACTAAATCTCCTTACTCTATTATGTTCTCCCTGAACCACACGCTGCTTCTAACGAAGTTCATCAATACATACAATTTTGCAGCCGAAAGTTCCACTCCTACTAGAGTTCTTGTGTTAATCGTATCCATGGTATTGGGTAGAAACGGGTACTCGCTATTATCTTACTTTGTCCCTTATTACAGTTAACTAATAGAGAGGATTCTCTCAGTCTAACAGCTAACCTCGCTGCCAGTTGCTTACGGAAGATCAATAGGTAACTAAAAAACTGTAACATCAAAGAAAGGGCTTCATGGGAGTAAAGTTGGCAGGTTGCTTTTGTTGAGCTAAAAGTCTTTGGAGTGTCGTATGAAAGTGACGGATCATAAGGGCGCAGAACATATCGTTTTTTAGAAATGATTTCAGATATAATAAGTTCCTGCATCTCTATATCTTTCATCGTGAGTTCCATGGTTGGACCTATACATCTAACATACTTTTACCAAAAGAATTTTCAGCACTTGTGCTACCTGAAGCTGAGCATTATAAAAACAGATAAGTACGAGTATTAATAGCATCAGGACTTGCTATAGACAATTCTAATACCGACTCACCAAAAAGAACTTTGTTTATTTTCATAAAAAGTCAAGTTATACCCCACCGCTTTCGACATTTTCGGTGTTGCAAGTTTTTGTTCCGAGTTTGTGTTGTTACCCGACATCCTCATGTATTCTAAGTTGTCAATATGGACCATTCTTTATGGTCAGTGGTTAAATATAGCAGAAGCGCGAAAGTGCTTGGTTGAAGCACGTGGTATATATCTTTTGGTCTGAGTTATTTTGGCATTTAACTTGCAGTTTTCTGGACAAAAACCACTAGCTTTTTACAGGAAAAATTTAACTCAAAGCCTTCAAAGACTTATTATATAACTGAGTGCTTTATTTGAAAGACCTCTGATCTTTTTTTGACCGCAGGCTCAATATCTTACCTCAACTTAATTCCACACTGATCTACAAATCTTGTGCCAAAAGAAATATTGAACTTCCCACTTATGAAACTCTGAACTGGCTCACATGTTTCTAAAGAGTGTAACAGTTGTTTGTAATTTTCAAAAGCAATCGAGATAGATAGTTTTAGTATATATCAAATGATATATATATTAAATGATAAATAACTTAAATAAGAATTAAAGTGTTAAGTTGGCATTGCATATGGGGAAATAGCACTATATCCATACCCACAAAGTGCCCTTAATCGATTAAATATATGGAGTTAGATCTAAGCCACAAATTAAGTAAAAAGAAATTGGAAGAATGCATCACATTAAAGAGGGACGTCACTAAATTGTACCGCAAAATAGGTACGGAAGATAATGCGCAAACCAAATCTTTAGATTACAGTTTAAAAATGAGGGAAATCGTGATAACCACTTCCCATATAAGACACTTTTAAATTTCCCTTGGTCGCTTCAATTTTTAGCACATAAATCTAGCATCTATGGCGATATCGTAAAAACGCCTTCATTTCTCAGTTCTCATTACCCCTTCGGACCTAAATGTTTTAAGTCCTCAGATACCGAATGTGATGTTGAATTTAAACCAAAAATATCGATATTGGTCTGCAAGGCATCTTAATGGATTTCAGACACCATCTATGTACATATGTTCAGATTACAATTTATCCGATTACAAAAAATGGTTAAAATTGGCCAGTATTTCCCCTAGCTCGCATATACCTATTTTAAATAGTTTTCAAATTTCCATTTGGTGTATATATCAGTCAATATTCTTATCTTAATAAAATACCGGATTTTTCAACATTTTTGTAAAAATAGAATGTTTAAATATAGCTGGAAATATGCCTCATTAGGTTCAAAGAAGTTCGAAATATTCAATCACGTACTTTCTCTTAAAAAAATTCAGGAAAATCGCCTAATTTGTCATGTGTCACACTGGTATAGCCCCTTAAAAGGATCATTTTTTTATTTAACAAGATATCGTCACGAAATTCAGCACAGGTTATTTTCTCAGGCATCGCTACATTATCTGATTATATTGTTTAGGTCGAACCACTGACCTCGCCATACAAACTGACCTATAAAAAAGGATAAAGGTATTTTGATACTCTTTAATGTTCCGGAAAAAGCAGTTCTGACGGGTACTCGTATAATACCTTCGAGGCAACCGAGGTTAACGTTTTTCTTTTGTTTTTTTTTTTTGTTTATATACGCTCTAAGCCGATTTTATATGCAAAAAGTGGTGTCGGACCTAAACACAAAGAATAGCGAATTCGAAGTTTAATCCCATAAAAAATCGAAAGCAATTTCTAAGTTCCAAGCTGTCGGAAATCCCATCGATTAAGTGCTAATGAAATTATATCTAATTTATCTACTTGTTTCTTTAAGAAATACTTATTTACATATATGGAAGGCGCATTAGCATTGTTGCAATGCCATTATGTTGATGGCTTTGAAATCATTACACACACCCTTCCACTCCAGATTGCTTGCATACCTCTGCCAGCCTATCGCTAAGTCATGCCACCACCCTTGCCGCGTACAATTGTTTTTGTTATAGCGGTTTTTTATATACATACATATGTAGTAACGTATAAAGTACAACATGTTGCTAATGTTGTTGTTATTGTTTGTCATTAAAAGGCAACAAACAACAAATTGTCGCGCGTCAAGTCAAACAGCGTGTGCGAATAAGGTTGCTGTATGCAAGTGGTGTGTATGCATGTGTGTGGTATGGTGTTTATTTTTACAAGTGCTTGCTTGTGTGTGTGTGTGTGTTTGCACTCATCTGCTTTCAACCGCACATTTGACATACATAGACAGCCATTTCTCCGAGCTGTCACTGCTGCAGCGCGTCAGCCTGTGGCAAAATGTTGTTGTTGTTGTCATTTACAGCTGTAACATTAAATGCCCTAACGCCGAATATATTCTCAGCCAGCAGTAAGAAGAAGAATAAGAGCAGCAACACAGCAGCAGAAAGCAGCAAAGCAATCAACAGCAGCGCCTTCGGCAACGCCAAGGCGTGAATGGGACACGTCACGCGGCCCCCGTGCTCCTCCTCATGCACGCGCAGCCGAAAGCCGCCAGCGTTTGTTGTCGTCCTACGCGCCGTTGTAGTAGAGGAATGGAGAAAAGGGGTATGGTTGCGGCTGCTGCGTTAACAACAACCGTTAACAAACAGTGTCATGTCGGCAAACGAGAAGCTGTCGCGAGCGGGTGGCAGGGGTTGGTGTCGAGCGTTACGCCCTGAATATGGCCGACGATGATAGTGACGATTATTGTCCTCCCTAACTGTTGTCACATTAAACGCAGCTCGTCAAGTCTGCCGAGCACGTTGGTGAACGCCTCGTCAATTCAGAATTCAGCGCGTTTTAGCACTCAGCTCTCTTAGAGCTCTTTTTTCATTTTTTTTTTTTATTTTGGTCTTTTTTTTCGCTGTTTGCTGCTCAGCCCTGCTTTTAAAATGTCATTTGGCGTTGGCGCATGCCGTTCATGCTGGCATACAGTGCCGCATTTTCAGACGCTTTTAAACTTTGCTTCAATGCGCCGGCACATGTGCTCGCACAAACAATGGCTGCGCAACGCCCAACAACAACAACGAAAACGGCACTTTAATTGTGCCAGCTTGCAGTGTATACGCGTTTGATTGCTACGTTGGCGAATAGAGCGCGTGGCTGCTTAATCCCTAACATGCTGCTACGCCAAACGAGTCCTGCTTAACCTTTTTTCTTCTGACAAATAACACGCTTAATTGATGATGTCCGTTGGAAGGCTCAGAGACCACTCTATATCCTTCAGAATTTGCTATTATTAGTAAATTGTTTTGCGACCCATTGTACTTTTCTTTTATTTCACAGCGAAACATATACAACAGAGATTAATTTTATTATTTTATACATTGGTAGTTGGTTCTGAATGTTACGTATACGACGTGCCGTACACATAATAAGGAAATTTATTTTTATATTTTTTAATCCAAATATGAGCATGAACGAGTTCTTTTCGACAAAATCTCTTTAGAAAATTTAAAGTCACCAAATTTTATTTATTTTTTATAGTGTTTACAAACAAGAAATTTCGTAAAAAGACTTGAGTACGATCGTTTAGATATATTTATATTTTTCATACGGTCTCCGACGCCCTTCTGGGTGTTAAAAACTTCGTACCAAGCATAAGCGGTTAGGGGTAGTCAGAGGCACGAAAAAATTAAAATGTTCAGTATATTTTTTTGCTATTCGTGTTATTTTGCAAAAGTAGTAATATGGCATTATTATAGAATGTGTTGACTTGAAGTCACGAAAATTTCAAAACAAAAAGAAATGTGGTGTCGTGGGACACCTGGTAGGAAGGAAGTTCCTTTGGCTAATGTAGAATCGATACAATTTGCAAAAAATTTTGCTGTTTAGTTTTTATTTAAGTACAGATAAGAATTAAGAAAATTTAGTATTTTAAGAAATAATGAATTACGTAAAATAAAAAAAAATGTAATTCAAATTATTAACTAAAATAACAAAATAATAGTCAAGTTTGGTAAAACCAAATAAGTAAAAGAATTTCACATTTCCGAGTTCTCTACAATCGACTTGGAAGTGTTTAGACGCATTTCTTTGATTTAGCCGAGGCTTACTTTCGCTGCAGTTTCTTGCCCCATTGATGGGTTTCTTTTTGCAGAGGTGTGTGTTATTAAACATATAATGTCTCCATATAGTCTAGGTCTTTGAAATTTCTACTTTGACCCTAGCTTATACCTCCCGTTTCACGTGTAGCCTCATCTATTACTATATCCAATACGATGTTAAGGGAATATTTAAGTCTAGATTCAGAAATTTCAAGTAAAAAATGTAAATTAATATTTTTAATATAAATTTTTTATTATTTTAACATTACAAGAATACATTACAAAATCTGAAAATAGGTACCGGGGTCTAAATATACGGTTTCCTGGGGGCTTGAACAGTTTGGATTGGATTTAAACAATTCTTGGTCATAAGGTGGCATACACCAAAGATATTAATGGTGCAAAGTTGTATCCAGTCATATTCATAGCTACTTGATTTGTGTACTGGAAACTGAACAAATCAAGTAGAATTTTAAATTATGCTATATGGGAAGTAGGCATGGTTGTTGTCCGATTTCGTCAATTTTCACAATGTTACATAAGAATGTAAGAAGAATGCCACGTCCTAAATTTTGTTGAAATCGGTCAGTCGGGTCCCGAGATATGGGATTACAACAAAAATTTGGCGGTGCCACACTCATCGTCTAAATTTCAAACCGGCTCCCATAAAGCTTTCTTATGCCATCCTGGTGGTCTCTAACGTATTTAGTTATTAATTTATCGTGCTTTTAGTAGAAATGAGCGGGATTATCCACCGATTTCATTCACTTTTGGTCGGTAGAAGTTCTTATAAGATTTATACTCAGCAAATTTGGTTGTTGTAGCTTAAGTGGTTTAAGAGCTATAAACAATTTCAGGCGGCGGGGCCACGCCCACTTTTTCAAAAGGTTGTGCTCACAGGTGCCCTTAGCTACTGCCATTCCTTGTGCTTACAGCTTCATATCTTAATTGAGCGCTTAGTTATGGAACTTTATATATTTTCGGTTAGTGGCGATTTGTGTTCGGACAGACAGACAGTCAACCGAAATTCAACTTTTCTCTTCGTCCAGATCGTTTATATATATATATATAACCCTTCATCTATCTCGCTTAGTTTTAGGTGATACGTACAACCGTTAGGTGAACAAATCTATAATATTCTGTAGTAACTGTTTGCAAGAGTATAAAAAGTACCAGCTGATAATGTGGGGTCTCAAAAGATTAGGACGTGCCCATACAAATGATTTTAATCCTCCCAACAATCTGAAACTACCACATTTATCACTGTTCGATGTTTTTTTTTAATAATAAAAACTTAAATTTTGGGATAGGGTTAGATCTGGACCTAGACAAGTCTCTAAAGAAGACTCTCTACCATCGTACAGGTGGTTTTATTCAATTAATGAGCTCTTTTTCTTACAAAGTACGTTAACCCACATCAGAATAGACCGTCTTATTAAATCAATTAATTTTAAGGGGACCACTCTATTATCGAATGCATTCCAGATTATGAAGTGTATTGAACGCCTCTTGGAAGTCGATAAAGATGAGATAGAGAGGGAAGCGTCATCATTTCATTAATGCTTTCTATACCGGAAACAAAACGCTTTTTGGAGTCTATGTGACAGGGGCCTAAGATCCTGGGTCCCAAACAAAGATACTTATAAATAGCTTTTTGAGCTCGAAGAGCTTACAGTCTTTTTCTTACGGTTTTACTATCACTTTTTTCAGTTAGGTCCTGCAGAAAAATCCCTATCTTTTCCAAGCCTGCCGTAAGGAACTTCGTTCCAAAAAAATTTTATTTCCAAAGTTTTAGTTGCTTGTGTTGACCCAGTTCCAAAAAAAGGTACTTGCGGTGACAACCATAACTCCTTGGAGATTATTCTAAAATCAATCGGACAGTAAAAATTAGTTTTATAAATAGATAAACCCCGGCCTGATCGAAGGATTTTTTGTTTTCTCAAAAATTAACAAAATGGCGGCCTCAGGAAATTTTTGGCTAAATTTTTGGGAAAACATCAACAGTTAATTGATCTTAAAAAATCGAAATTTTTGAAAAAAAAATCTTTCGATCAGGCCCGAGTTTATTATGTATTCGAAAAGTTGTATAAATTTCATTAATATCTACTGAGCGGTTTTCGAGTTACAGTTGTCACCAGTTCAAAAAACATAGTTTTGAGAAAAACGCTTTTAAAGTTTGACATTTACTTTGAAGTACCCGAGCTCTCTTTGTTAATTGTCGAATAACTCAAAAACTAATTATCGGATCAACGTCAAATTTTCAGAGAATATTTTTAAGATATTACACTTAATGATTCAAAACAAAAATTATTTTTTTGAAAATTCTGACTACCCCCGACTCCTTAATATAGCCTGATCAGTGTATAAAAAAAGTTTACGACTAAAATATAGTAGTACTACGAAATTTCTTGATTGTCAGGTCAAAATAAATAAATGTACTTTTACCGGCATCTTACCGTGAACCCGGAAAGGTATTTTTTGTTCCCAAATTTTTAAAAAATTATTTAATATCCATTATAACTTTCAATTCATCCGTATCAAATTAATAACCACTCAGTTAATAAGTTTTTCTGCGTAGTGTTGTCAAGGCTTCCTAAGCCTTAGCAGGAAGCTTCATTTTCATATCCACGCAAGATTGATTAATAACGTTTACTCTTAATATGTATAAAAAGAAATTTGTATTTTAAAAGAGCAGGCGCTGATTTGAGTTTCAGAGCTAAATAATTGCGAAAACTCCTAATAAGCATTGAAAGTCTGGCTTAATATTGAAGTGCTCCAATGATAAATGATGCTGTACTGGGTACATAGGTGATTTTTTTGGAGAAAAATTAATCTGTTCGAGACCTGTTCATAATAGCAAATTACCTGATTGAGAGAGTCTAAAGTTTTGTTTGTATGATGTGTGAAAGACTAAGTCAAAAAAGACTTACAGGTCGTGAAAGAAGAATTATTCCGCGATAGAGACCAATTCAAAGAGACCATGACTTTGTGTAACATCTAGGATTAACATGAAGGTCTTGGAAGCGTGGTTTAACGCATCTTGGAGTAATCCTTAGATTCGTATGAGAAAAGTTTCCAATTTTTTCGGTTCTACTTTCGACACTGTTTACTAAAGAGCGTCTGCGAACTGCTTCAGAAGAAATTTTCGATTAAATTACCTTAAACTTTCATTATGAGAATTCAATTGTGAAAAAAAGTCGAATGGAATTTCAAGTTTGATGAAATTACAGTTACTTCATTCTACTCAATTAAAAAAATGCGGCTGCTTTCGCCATTCAATTCATAACAGAGCTTTCTGTTTGGATGTTTCATATTATAAATGTACAAGGTGCGTTCCAAAGTAAACATGACTTAAAAAAACAGAACAAATGTTTTTTTCGGCAAAATCAATTTATTCTATTCAAAATTGTCTCCTTCTGCTTCACTATAGCTTTTTGCATGGTCCAAAAGCATGTCAAACGAATGTTTTGGCTTGTTGGCCGCCAGTATGCCAGTGCAAGCCTTTTGAGAGGCCTCTACGTCTCCATAACGCTTTCCTTATATGGGCACATGCATTTTTCCGAAAATGTGATTTTTGGTCAATTATCGGTCACAAGATGTCCTTCGAATGTTGGATTCTGAGCAATTTTCGGTTTGCAGTCAGGCAAAATATTTATGCTCAGCTAAGACCTAAATCGAAAACCTTTAAAATATAAAATGCTGTAACTTCAAAATATTAAATTTCGGTTTGTAAAATGCGATAAATCAATGTTTTGGTTATGTTCAAATTCCATTTCCAAGAATTACAATGATGATTTCGGCTGATTTGTGATGAATTCACGCACAGAGACTGACTGTTGAAATTCGGGTTTGGATCACGGATTTTGATTGATCTAAAACTGATTTATGCGTCGCTTATAGGCCGACCAGATTAACCTAACCTAACCCAATATATATTTTTTTCTGTGGAAAAACGCAAAATATATCACCTAAATATCAGAGTACTAAAAAAAGAAGTAACGGGTGATTTTTTTGAGGTTAGGATTTTCATGCATTAGTATTTGACAGATTTCAGACATGGTGTCAAAGAGAAAGATGCTCAGTATGCTTTGACATTTCATCATGAATAGACTTACTAACGAGCAACGCTTGCAAATCATTGAATTTTATTACCAAAATCAGTGTTCGGTTTTTTTTTTTTCGGACAAATTTTGTTCAGCGATGAGGCTCATTTCTGGTTGAATGGCTACGTAAATAAGCAAAATTGCCGCATTTGGGGTGAAGAGCAACCAGAAGCCGTTCAAGAACTGCCCATGCATCCCGAAAAATGCACTGTTTGGTGTGGTTTGTACGCTGGTGGAATCATTGGACCGTATTTTTTCAAAGATGCTGTTGGACGCAACGTTACGGTGAATGGCGATCGCTATCGTTCGATGCTAACAAACTTTTTGTTGCCAAAAATGGAAGAACTGAACTTGGTTGACATGTGGTTTCAACAAGATGGCGCTACATGCCACACAGCTCGCGATTCTATGGCCATTTTGAGGGAAAACTTCGGACAACAATTCATCTCAAGAAATGGACCCGTAAGTTGGCCACCAAGATCATGCGATTTAACGCCTTTAGACTATTTTTTGTGGGGCTACGTCAAGTCTAAAGTCTACAGAAATAAGCCAGCAACTATTCCAGCTTTGGAAGACAACATTTCCGAAGAAATTCGGGCTATTCCGGCCGAAATGCTCGAAAAAGTTGCCCAAAATTGGACTTTCCGAATGGACCACCTAAGACGCAGCCGCGGTCAACATTTAAATAAAATTATCTTCAAAAAGTAAATGTCATGAACCAATCTAACGTTTCAAATAAAGAACCGATGAGATTTTGCAAATTTTATGCGTTTTTTTTTTAAAAAAAGTTATCAAGCTCTTAAAAAAAACCTTAACACGAAATCTTTTTTGTTCTGCCATGCGCTCTCAGCTGTCAAATCCATAAATTCACCGACGCGCTGACGCTCTTCAACGCACATATATTCGACATGTCAAATGCTGCCATATCACGTGATTAAGCTTTCTAATTCGAGTGTCATTTTGATCGACTTAAGCGAAGAATAAAGATGTGTGTGCATGTATGTGTTTGCAGTTGTCGACGAATGCAAGTTATACCACAAGACAAACGGCTTTCAACAAACCTGCAAATTTTGAACACCGCAAACTGACACATACATGCATATATACGTACCGTTAGGCAAATAAAATGGAAACAGATTTGGCACATGTTCGTCATGACTCAGACGGTGTTAAAGGAATTCGACGCGTGCTAAGGCATGATAAGCACAATTCTGCTTTCTGCAGCAAATAGGTCACGAGGCAAGGTTAGGCAGAACGTCTTTGCTCGCATAATGAAAACATAAATCGCGCATAATGACGAGACATTTTGGCGGAATTTAATTTATGTGCTAACCAAGCTGACAAAAACGCACTTAAGAAAGCAGCGACCTACAGACAGACACAAACACACAGAAGCGCTGTAAAGCATACTGGGCGAAGTGAAGACAAGCTTACACGCTCAAATGAAAAAAGATTTCTGCGAAATAAAAGAAAATGTGAAGAATTTGCTGAATAAGCGTTGGGTTTTACGCGCCAAGTAACTTTTTAAGTAAACACTCTAAAAGTAGGCTAATAAAACAAACAACATAATACGCTGCAAATAAAAGGCAAGGGCCAAGCAGTTACCGTTAAGTAGGCGTTTAGTAGATATCTCTTTTAGGTTTGAAGTATTTTAATCGCATTAGCTTTGACAATCTTGATTACATCATCAGCAAGCGTTAGCGCCGCTTAGAAATTTCGGTTTTGAGCAGCCGGGTGTGGGCGAAGGTTTGCTAAATATAACACAAACATATATAGTATAACAGCGCTTAAAAGTATGCTAAGAAAATGTGTAAGCGTTCAAATAATGAAATTAGAATAACGGTACTTTTAATTATTATATAATTAAATGAAACTTGCATCGACTTAAAAAGTGAATAATCTCTGAAAAATGTGTGATTTTGCTTTGCCAATAATTGCTGTTGGTATAAGTTAGCTTAAAAGTGTTGCCAGACTTTTTTATGATATATGAAATTATTTTATGTCTTCTTCCTCTTAATTGGCGTAGACACCGCTTATGCGATTATAGCCGAGTCAACAACAGCGCGCCAGTCGTTTCATCTTTTCGCTACGTGGCGCCAATTGCTTATTCTAGACATAGCCAGGTCCTTCTCCACTTGGTCCTTCCAACGGAGTGGCGGTCTTCCTCTTCCTCTGCTTCCCTCGTCGGGTATTGCGCCGAATACTTTCAGAGCTGGAGTGTTTCGTTCATTCGGACGACATGACCAGCGCAGCCGCTGTCTTTTAATTCGCTGTACTATGTATGTCAATGTCGTCGTATATCTTATACAGCTCCTCGTTCCATTACGATATTCACCGTGGCCAATGTGCAAAGGACCACAAATCTTTCGCAGAACCTTTCTCTCGAAAACTCGCAACGTCGAGTCATCAGTTGTTGTCATCGTCCAAGCTGCTGCACCATATAGCAGGACGGGAATTATGAGTGACCTATAGAGTTTGGTTTTTGTTCGTCGAGAGAGGAGTTTGCTTCCCAATTGCCTACTCAGTCCGAATTACCACTGTTAGCAAGAGTTTTCCTGCGTTGGATTTCTAGGCTAACGTTGATGATGGTGTTAACACTGGTTCCTAAATAGACGAAATTATCTACAACTTCAAAGTTATGACTGTCTACAGTGACGTGAGAGCCAAGTCGCAAGTATGACGACTGTTTGTTTGATGACAGGAGATATTTCGTCTTGCCCTCGTTCACTGCCAGACCCATTTCTTTTGCTTCCTTGTCCAGTCTGGAGAAAGCAGAACTAACGGCGCGGGTGTTGAGGCCGATGATATCAATATCATCGGCATACGCCAGCAGTTGTACACTCTTATAGAAGATGGTACCTTCTCTGTTGAGTTCTGCAGCCCGAACTATTTTCTCCAGAAGCAGGTTGAAAAAGTCGCACGATAGGGAATCACCTTGTCTGAAACCTCGTTTGGTATCGAACGGCTCGGAGAGGTCCATTCCGATCATGACGGAGCTTTTAGTATTATTCAACATTAGTTTACTCAGCCGTATTAGTTTTGCGGGGATACCAAATTCAGACATCGCGGCATAAAGGCAGCTCCTTTTCGTGCTGTCGAAAGCAGCTTTGAAATCGACAAATAGGTGGTGCTTGTCGATTCTCCTTTCACGGGTCTTTTTCAAGACTTGGCGCATGGTGAATATCTGGTCGGTTGTTGATTTGGCAGGTCTAAAGGGACACTGATAAGGTCCAATCAGTTTGTTGACACAATACGCCCGATAGAACCTTATATGCGATGTGGAGGAGGCTTATCCCACGGTAGTTGGCGCAGATTGTGGGGTCTCCTTTTTTATGGATTGGGCATAGCACACTTAAATTCCAATCGTTGGGCATGCTTTCGTCCGACCATATTTTACAAAGAAGTTGATGCATGCTCCTTATCAGTTCTTCGCCGCCGTGTTTGAATAGCTCGGCCGGCAATCCATCGGCCCCTGCCGCTTTGTTGTTTTTCAGGCGGGCAATTGCTATTCGAACTTCTTCATGGCCGGGTAATGGAACGTCTGCTCCATCGTCATCGATTGGGGAATCGGGTTCGCCTTCTCCCGGTGTTGTGCTATCACTGCCATTCAGCAGGTTGGAGAAGTGTTCCCTCCATAATTTAAGTATGCTCTGGGCATCGGTGGCTAGATCACCTTGGGGGTTCTACAAGAGTATGCTCCGGTCTTGAAACCTTCTGTAAGCCGCCGCATCTTTTCGTAGAATTTTCGAGCATTACCCCTGTCGGCCAGCTTATCAAGCTCTTCATACTTACGCATTTCGGCCTCTTTCTTCTTCTGTCTGCAAATGCGTCTCGCTTCCCTCTTCAACTCTCGGTATCTATCCCATCCCGCACGTGTTGTGGTCGATCGTAACGTTGCGAGGTAGGCAGCCTGTTTTCTCTCCGCTGCGACACAGCACTCCTCGTCGTACCAGCTGTTCTTTTGCACTTTCCGAAAACCAATGGTTTCGGTTGCAGCTGTACGTAAGGAGTTTGAAATGCCGTCCCACAGTTCCCTTATACCGAGTTGTTGACGAGTGCTCTCAGAGAGCAGGAGTGCAAGCCGAGTAGAGAATCGTTCGGCTGTCTGTTGCGATTGCAGCTTTTCGACGTCGAACCTTCCTTGTGTTTGTTGGCGTGCGTTTTTTGCTGCACAGAGGCGGGTGCGAATTTTGGCTGCAACAATATAGTGGTCCGAGTCGATGTTAGGACCTCGGAGCGCACGCACATCTAAAACACTGGAGACGTGTCTTCCGTCTATCACAACATGATCGATCTGGTTGGTAGTTTTTCGATCCGGAGACAGCCAGGTAGCTTGATGGATCTTCTTATGCTGGAATCTAGTACTACAGATAACCATATTTCGGGCCCCGGCGAAGTCGATCAGCCTCAACCCATTTGGGGAAGTTTCGTCGTGGAGGCTGAATTTACCGACCGTAGTACCAAAGATACCTTCTTTGCCCACCCCGGCGTTAAAGTCACCAAGCACGATTTTTACATCGTGGCGGGGGCATCTCTCATAAGTGCGCTCCAAGCACTCATAAAAGGCATCTTTGCTCACATCGTCCTTCTCTTCCGTCGGGGCGTGGGCGCAAATCAGCGATATGTTGAAGAACCTCGCTTTGATGCGGATTGTGGCTAGACGTTCATTCACCGCAGTGAATGATAGTACTCGGCGACGGAGTCTCTCTCCCACCACGAATCCCACACCAAACCTGCGCTCCTTTATATGGCCACTGTAGTAAATGTCACAAGGACCTACTCGTCTCTGTCCTTGTCCCGTCCATCGCATTTCTTGGACGGCGGTGATGTCAGCCTTTGTTTTCACGAGGACATCAACCAGCTGGGCAGTGGCACCTTCCCAGTTAAGGGACCGGACATTCCAGGTGCATGCCCTCAATTCGTAGTCCTTATTTCCTTTGCCATGGTCGTCATCAAAAGGGGGGTCTCTCATCCGAGGCTGGTTCTGACTATTCACTGGGGGTGTTTTTTTACGTGGCGGGTCCCAAACCCAGCGCACAACCCTATGCAGGGGATGCTTCGCCTTCTCACGTTAGCTCGCCTTCAAACGGATGTTCTTAGGCTACCCAGAGGATACTTGGTCAAAGACCGGAAGTCGTGAGCTGCTTGAGTCACATGTAAAAGAATCGTTTCTGGCCACTCCCAAGTGAATGGCAATCAGAGAACTTTCCTCACTTGCGTGAACTTCTACACATGACTCCATCTTCCATATGATATATGTATGAGAATTATTGTATGTAGTTTTGAATAAAAGTCGCTATTAGTTGGTAAGGAATGAGTGTCTTGGTGGCTTTGGACAGTGTTAAATCCGCATGTTTACTCCACCGTAAGGTTGAGACCAAGGAACTTGACCTCCAACTCCCTGCCAACCAGTGTTAGGTGCCTCAAACCCGGAAGCGATCTTCGCTTTGTAAAAAGGTTCAGGATTGCTTTTGTCGGGTTGATATTTAACCCTTCCAAGGAATGGCTGTGATTGGCATTGAAAAATACTTTTACTGACATCAAAAAGTTCTTAAATTCATATAATTTTATTGTGTTAATTAATTCCATATTTCATAGAAAATTAAATTGCAGCCCTATTTTAAAATTTCGTTTTTAAAATTTATCAAACTAAATTCTCGTGTCTCATTTCATTCTTGTATGTATGTACATATACTTATATTTTGTTCTTGAGCTTTAGCTGCGTTTTTATTTTGTATATGCAAACAACTCTACAAGTACATATGTAGTATGTATGTATAACGAAATCATTGCAGCGTTAAATTTTTATGATATCATTAACTTTTATTGAGCATGTGTGTGTGCTTGCGAACGAAATTTTTCTTATTTACGAGTATAACCAACAAAACTACTAGAATACAATAAAAATAAATTTGTTAGCAAAAGGAATATTGAAAATGGCATGGAAATTAAATGCAATAAAAACACAGGCAGTTGTTATTGTATTTCTTTTATTGGTCATAAAGGAACAGTCAATAAACTACGGATATAAACATGAACACACATTCACACACTGCCCGTGTATGTGTATGAGAGCTTTTGTATTTGAACTCATGAGGTGTCTCCAAGCAACTAAATTCAAGAAAATAAAAAGTAAAGACATAAAACCGTGTAAATGCAGTTTTGGAATCATTTATGTCACTAGTTACGAATGGATTGATAGAATGAGTTTCTTCCTTTACCTCTTGTTTGATATTTGCAAGTGAGAGGCAGAGGCGTAGAAAGTGTTTCGTCAGTTCATTATATCCAAAACATGCGTTCTGAACGCATCGAGACCCTTTTCAGTTCATGTTCTTCGCACGAGATGAAAAGAAGTTCCTAGGTGCTGAGTCAGAACTATACGGTGGATGCCTCCTCAAATTGATGTTTTTGGTGCTCAAAAATGCAGTTGTTTCAGTCATTGTGTCAATGAGAGCTCGCATTGTCGTTGCGGAAAGTGATCCACCTTCGATGGTTGATTCTCCTGATTTCTTGAAAGGCAACTGGCAAACAAATGGTTGTTTGGCACTCAGAAATTATTTTTCTACGTTGTTGTAGTGGTATAGTTGCGACATTTCTAGTTTGTCGGTATATTTTAGTTTGCGTATTCCCCTCTCTATTACAGTGTTTCTTCGTTAACTTAACCTTCAGTTTGTTAGATATAAACTATAAATAAAGATAATTTGAAGTTTCTTATTAAAATATATCCATAAAAAATGTTGCACTTTAGACAAAAAATATCTGCAGTGTTTCATTATCTTCCCAGAGTTTACAAGTGTGATGCTCCTTCCCGCTTCTAAATACTGCCAACCCTATCCAAAAGGTTCAATACGTCTTTATAAGGAAGTCGCGCAAGTTCCAGCTATACGTACATAAAACGACTTAACTTGTTCGTTTCGAAGTAATTTGACGTTGATAGGAGTGGAGAATATAGCACCTTTAGAACCCCTGAACAGCCATATTCTTCCGTATTTCCTCCAATAAACTCATTAAGTACCGCAACTCATATAGTACCGCAAACTTGAACTCGAAGCAGGAACTGAGTCATAGGTATACCATACTCTGTCTGCCATAAAGATTTTAGATATTTACCGCGCGTGAGTTCTGCAGGCTCCTGCTATTTTTCTGTCATATTTAATTTCGAACTTCCTGAGTCAAAACCACGCAAGATAAATCTCCACATTGGTAGGGGATATCCCATGGAAATTATACTGCTGCATTGAGAATTTATGTGTTTAAGGCTCAAGCTCAAACAATTCCATTAACTAGCTACTAAAGTAGTTCGAGGAATAGGGTTATCGCGTGACAGCCTACGCTGACGACATTATTCTTATGGTTAAAGGACAATTTCTAAATACCCCTGGCGTGTCTTTCTTAATTAGAACGCCCACGTCTTCGACCTATTGATAAGGTTTACTACCTAGGTCGTATTCTTAATAGAAAGCTTTGAAATATTCAAGAGAGTGTTGAAAGGCATCGGTTGCCTTATACGTTACTGCTGTAGAAGAGCTAAAGGTAAAAGTTGAGCACTCTCACCTTATGTGGTGCTTTGGTTCTACGAAACCGCAATCAAAATATGTTCTATGGAGTATTCGTCTGGTGGATGGGACTCAAAAAGCTACACTTGCTAAAAAGCTTAATCGTGTCCTAAGAGTAGCTCTCTTCGGCATCTCCAGTACCCTGCGGACTACAAATGAGCCTTCTCTCCAACAGCAGAGCGGCGATACAAACGTTGAGCTCGCTAATTGTGCACTGAAAGCTTGTCCTCACTAGAAATAGCATTCCAAGAATCTCTACTAAACAGAAGGGACACCCTTGTTGGATCTGCATTGACATTTTAAGTTCTAGCAATGAACCAATAGACTTCGATGCTTAGCAGGCGCTTGTCGACGATTGACCTAGAGTAGAATGTAGAAATCTTCTGAACTACTTGATATTTGCAAAGTTCGTCTTGCTGCAATGCTGAACATTATTAAATACGTATTCATGCGGAAAGGCTAAAACTTCGAAGCTGCCATTAGCTGACATAACAAATTTGAGTTATCCTCGGAGCCTTTTGTCCATTTGTAAGTGCCTTACGATTTTTTATAAAGGAGTTTTACGTAACACAATGAGCCGACGTTCTAAGCCGATCTCGGTTGGGCAGCTTAGAATCGTGTTAAGGTTGACCTCTTAACCCCATCTAATCAATCTCTCTAAGAACGGGACTAAGTCCGTTCAGCTCAGTGAAGAAGTCTTGGCACTAAAAGCAACAAAACAACAATAAAATAACATCAAAGCAATAAAAACAAAAAGTAACCACAAACACCAACAACAATAACCAATAAATGCGTGGCTAACAGCAATTTCCTTGTTATTATTTCACAGAACAGTTATTTAAATCTTTCTAGGAACATTTTAAAGCAAAACTTTAATGACTAAAGTGGAACGCGGAGGAGTAAAGTGAAAGAGTAATACCGCAACCATAACAACATGAAGCACGAAAGTTCTTTTCACACCTAGCAGCAACAATAACAGCAACAACATTGTCACCACTTACACCCGCAGCCGCATCATTTTTGCGCTGAGCAAGCGCCTACGAGCTGAAAGCAGCACATCGACTTCCGGCAAAAATTTCGCACCTTCGCTGCGGTTGTGGGCGCCTGGCTCTAATTACAACAACTGCCAAGCTTTTCAAAAATCAACTGATTGCCTAGCGACGAAGTTATTTCGAGCCAAAGCGCCAGTGTCAGTCATAACGGCAGTTGTTGCCAAGCGAAAAGAGCACCAGCAGCATCAATTACAAAGGGAATTTCACAAAGCAACAACAAAATTAGCACAGCGAAAAAATAATTACGGTCGCACCACGAAACAACCGTTAGTAACAGTGATTAACCGTGTACATGCTTGTGTATGTGGGTGTGTGCGTGGGCAAAAGGATCTTGTGTAACCCACATATTATATGAACAAACAAGCGCTGAAATTATTATCATGTTACTCAACGCGAATGAGCTTTATTGCTTAATGACAACAATAACGTGTGCGTATCTATTGGCAGTGGGTGGCGATGCGGTGTACTACTAAACTTTTGTAGATAAGAAGATACGAGGACGTACGAAGTGTTGGCACTGGTTGCAGATTCGCTGTGAATTTTTCGGTTTCGATTTCGGTTTGGACTTCGCTTTCGGTTTCGATTCCGACTTCGATTTCGGTTTCGATTTGTCTTTCGGTTTCGATACTGTTTCGAATTTTATTTTTACTGTTAACATTGTTCTTGCTTTACTCAAGTAACTCTCACGCAGAGCTCGTTAAAGCCTGAAGTTATTTTGATGGGTTCACCAACCCTGGCATTGTAAAAACAGCCTGGCTTAAGCTGCAAAAAAGATGATTATGTGAAAAAGAAATAAGCGAAACAAACGGACAGCAAATTCTGTATATCTTGTGTGGGTGTTAATGTAATTAAATACAACTTTCGTCTAGTTAGAAGTGTCTAGGGGGCGCTTGAAGGAATATCGGATGTGGAAAATAGTAAGGTTGGTATGATTTATGTTCCTCCAAATGTGTTTTCATTTTCAAATAACTGCTTAGAAAATATTTACTTGCTTATATGTGTGTACATTGGAGTACTTCTTAAATTACCTGGTGTATATTATTTACAGTTTTACAGACAGAATGTATATACATAGATACAGCACCGACTATAGGCGTTTAGAGGTAACGTATTAATTGTGATAAATGAAAAAAAATCTATGTATACGTTACTTTGGGATTTTGTGGCATTATTCTGTGAAATTGTGTAAGAATTTTTTAAAAATATGATGATATTTTAAGGTTGGATTTTGATCTCGAATAACTTTCGAATGTGTTTATTTAGCAAATTCAAAACTAAATTCTCTACAACAAGTTTTCTTTTTACCATTCAATAATTTCTTCAAATGCATTTATTTTGTGTATGGGGAATCAAATATATTACATATATAATCCTATTAAGAACTCAAATTTTAACAAACGTTTTTGTTCGTCATTTTCACGGTTACTAAGGCAAAATTTTGTTTTTTGACCAGATGGTATTAAAGACTAGGTTTTTGGGTCTGATTTCATTTGTTTTCGCGCTGGAACAGAAACATTTTAAAGTAGCATTATGTGCCAAAGTTGGTCGATATCGGTCGAGTAGGTCTTGAAATATGTTTTTTCACCAAAATATAGGCGGTGCCACGCCCATAGCCAGTCTTAAGAACTGCTCCTATAAAGTTCTCTGTTATTATCGCAGATGTAAAATTGAATGCCCCTGGACCCTGGTTTTATTTATTTATCACGCATTTAGTAGTTCTTAAGGGAACCTTTATATGGGGCGTGAGCGATGTTACCACCAGATTTCATTCAGTTTGACAGCGTCATTTAGGGTGCACAAGTAATTTGTCCCGAACGAATTTGCATATTGTTCTTTAAGTCCTCTGAGAGATAGGTACATTAAACCTCTTAGTTGGTGACACCACGCCCACTTCCTTTTAATATATAGCAGGTTTTATATTTAAATTTGGTGCTTGGTTTTTTCACTTTAGGGATTTTCGTTTGATAGCGTTTTGTGAGCGTGATAGTGGTCCGATTACGCTCACCGATGAACCCATCCTTACTTTTTGCCAAGGCGCACGTGCACCAAATTCGGGTTTCAACACGTCTCATCTTTCTGATTTATATATATATATGTATATAGGGTTATATAACTCTATATCTTACTCAATTATTTTTAGGTGGTACGAACTACCTTTAGGTGAACAAAACTATTATACTCTGTAGCAACATATTGCAAAAGTATAAAAGATTTTGTTGTTAATAAAACTTTCCAGAATTATTTTATATTATTTTGATTCAACTTATTTTAACAGAAACTTTAAACCAACTAAATTTGTAGCAAAGAAATATTTTGAACGAATACTTTAGATGTGTTAAATATGTCAACTTTGGTTAAAAGATTCCAAGCCGGAACTTAATATTCATTCAACAGTTTGTATGGCGGAGAAACCGCCGAAGGTGCTCAATTCACCACGTCTAAACTTAGCACACAAATCCTTGATGGTCTTCCTTGAGCATTGTCCAGGAACTCGTTATCAAGCCACTTCACTTCACTTTGCTTCAAGTGTATTAATTTTCTAAATATAGTCACCATTTATCTTATCAAAAATGTATCGTTGTAAGAAATTTAGACAAAATTTCAAAAGCCTTTATTTCACTTAAAATTACCTCAGTAAATATATCAAGTTAAAATGTAAATTTTGAACCCCTTATCAATTATGTGTCGGACTCAATGCAGAGAATAGATAGATTTTCTTTCTTCTCTTCACTCCGGCTTGCCTTCGATCGCTGCTTTGCAAATACTTCTGTTAAATCAAAGCAAAAACAAACGAAGAACTTTTATGTGTAAAGTAATTTAAAATCTATTCTAGGCGTCATGGATAATTCGGCTTTGCCTTAATTTGGCAATCAGTTAATGCATTTAGGGTAATCGTAATGAATTCATTTGGTAACACCAGACCAATCCAAGGCAGACTTTCTAGAGCGTTCAAACAGCTTTTTTGATATGGAAAAGTCTTTCGACGTACTCAGTATCAATACTAAGGAATACATCAGGCTGAATTTAAGAGTTTTAAAATTGCTGCTTGAGTGACTCTCAAAGACTCTACATGGTTATCTTGTGTTTGGCAACAGTTCTCATCGATTAATGCTTCCAGTTTCCATCTTCAAACATTTATTGCCATGACTTTCTGCATTTTCCAAGTCAAAATCACAATTTTTAAGTAGTACATAGGACTTTTTGCACATTCACTCAACTGGTGGTGTTCCACATAATAAATTAATGAAGAACAACTTCCCGTAAGAACACATTTCCGGGTAAAACAGACGATATATTCGGGAGTAAACCAAGAAAACACATTAACTTCGGTTGCACCGAAGCTGAAATGCCCGTCATAATCAAAAAGGATCCCTTAGTAAAACTTGATTCTCATCAGTGAGTTTGCATGGCAGACGTATGCTATAGTTATCCGATCTGAACAACTTCTTTAGGCGTTTCAGCTAACAACAAAATTCAATTACGAAAACCCTTTGACTTTTTCAAGTTAATTTTGTTTGTCAAAATATTTTGAACTCTTTGCTCAAAACAGCCAACAAAACTAATTAATCAGCAAAGAAACGGCGCGTCACAAACTCTTTGGTAAGGTTTCCGTTGAAAACACGCATTTAGTTTGCGATAGTATATGCATACATCTGTACTCGTACATACTAGTTATGCTCTCATGTTTAAACGATAAGGTCGAAAATGAGTAATATTACTTGCAGTTATTTCATACGGTTTATTATCTCTTCCGAGTAATTCGGTAGCATGACTTCGGTTAAATTTATAAACTTATATTTCCAGAAAGTTGTTATTGCGCAATGTTCCATAAATAATTCAAATAATGAGTGGAATTTCAAGTTTGATGTTTCAAACGCAGGAGCATACAGGCGATTCATTTTCATGTTGCCGATGGAGGATTTAAAATTGACAAAGAGGTCTTTTCCAAGATTTGGCGCATGGTATCTGATCGATAGTAGACTTTCCAGGTCTAAAGTCACGCTGATGTGTTTCAGTCTCCTACGCACTACACTCGATAAGAACTTATATCCGATATTTACTCTTCACTGAATTCTCGATATCTATCCCACCTCGCTCTTGTTGTGATCGACCGCAACATTGCGAGGTAGACTGTCCGGTTTCTCCCCACTGCCATACTACAGTCCTCATCGAGTTGGCTGCTCTTTAGACCCTTACGAAAACCAACAGTTTCGCTTGGATCTGCACGTAAGGAGCTTCATATGCCTTTCCACAGTTCCCTTATGTTGAGTTGCTGTAGCTTCTCGACGTGGTACCTAATCTGTGTTTGTTCACGGGAGTTATAACAAGATAGTAGTCAGAATCGATGTTAGGCTTGGAAGAGTACGCATGTATAGGATACTGGAGACATTACGTCCATCTATCTATGATCAATTTGATTTTGAACTTTTGGATCCGGGGACAGCCAGGTAGCTTGAAGAATTTTCATGTGCTGGAAGCTAGTACTACAGATCACCATATTCCGGACCCGTCCGAAGTTGATCAGTCTCAACCCATTTGGAGAGGTTGCACCATTGAAGCTGAATTTTCCAACTATTGGACCAAATATGGCTTCTTTGCCCACCCTGCCATTAAAGTCCCCAAGCACAATTTTTACATCGTGAAGGGGGCAGTCGTCATAAAAGGCATCTTTGATCATATCGTTCTTCTTTTCTGTTGGCGCCTGGCCGCAAATCAGAGTTATGATAAAAACTTTTGATCTGATGCAGATTGTATGTAAGTTTTCTCCCACCACGAATACCAAACCGAATTAGCCTTGTTTATAAGACCGCTGTAGTAAATGTCACAAGGACCTACTCGTCTCCGTCCTTGTTCCGTCTATTTCTAGGACGGCGGTGATATTAGCCTTTACTTTTAAGAGGTCATCGGCACCTTCCCGTTTGTTGTAGTCTTCATCAAAAGTGGATAATTTCATCCGAGGCTGTTGATTATTTTTCCTTGGGAGTTTCGTCGTGATCGGTCCCAAATCCACCGCACAACCTCGCTAGGCGAGTAGTACATACTTTTTTACGCATTTATATACTGAGTCGCTAGTTGTAAAACAGACGCCCTTTCGCACCCGCTTCTCTGCTGAACAGACCATGCGAGTCCTAAACCGATTGTCTCGGAGTGGCTCCGTTGAAGCTTCCTCTCTTTTAGCCGTGACCCCAGGCACGAGTTGGCTACCGCATCTTACACAAGAGTTGCTCACGTTTCCAAGGTACGCGGCGAGGACACAAGTGTGGCAATGGGGTATAGTTCTACGACTATAACTGCATAACTAGAAGCATAACTACAGGTATACCCCATTACAGCCTAATCACACCGCACTTACGCTTTAATAAAGCAATCCTTATAAAAAAAAACCACATACACATAATAGGTTGTCATACATACATCTCCCTTCCGCTTTTTTGCTCTTTATGCAATCCTTTATAAAAAGTGTTAAAGTGATCGGATTTAATTCAAATATGCGCCGTTTCGTTCGATAATCTGTTTTTATCTAGACGGTAACTTCATAACATACCCCTCGAAGAAGCCGCCCTCCTTATTTGCGAAGAACTCGCACAGCTACTTTTCACAAACCTCTTTTGAGTTAAACTTCACACCAACAAGGGCGTTCGCCATGGACACAAACAGGTGGTAATCACATGGCGCTATGTACGGACTAAATGGCGGATGCGATAAAACTTCCCATCCGAGCTCCCGTAGCTTCTGACGAGTCATCAACGAAGTGTGTGGTCTGGCGTTATCCTGGTGGAACACTACACCCTTCCTGTTGGCCGCCAATTCTGGACGCCTCTGGTCGATCGCCTGCTTCAAGCGGTCCAGTTGTTCACAATATATGGTAGAATTAAGCGTCTGGCCATAAGGGAGTAGCTCATAGTGGATGATTCCCTTCAAATCCCACCAGACAGCAAAACCATCCTGGCCGTCAATCCCGGCTTGGCCACTGTTTGGGACGATTCACCTTCTCCACGACCGTTTTACTTGATATTGTAGTATGTGATCCATTTTTCGTCGCCAGTCACCATCCGCTTCAAAAATGGGTCGAGTTCGTTCCGTTTCAACAGCATATCGCAGGCGTTGATTCAGTCCAGAAGGTTTTTTTGCCTCAAATCATGCGGCACCCAAACTTCAAGCTTTTTTGTGTATCCAGCCTTCTGCGGATGGTTTAAAATGGTTTCGTGACTAACTCCCATCTCCTGGGCGATGACACGAGATGCCACATGCCTGCCTAACTCGATGTGTTTCATGATTTGATGGTGTCCTTTTCACCCGTTCTGAATCGTCGAAGCCATTCCTCCGAAGTTCGAAGTAATAGAGTGCCATCCCCCAAAACACCATTAATCTTACGGAACGTTTTCCTAGCAGATTTGCCTTTAACGAAGGAAAACTTTAAAATAGCGCGAATTTCGGCGTTAGTGAACTCCATGTTTACACGTCAGAAACTGTTGAACGCAATATCCAAACTAATCATGCATAGCGTATATAATATACTCGTATGTAGGTTATGTCAAGACCTTTCAAACGATTTACTATATAGTATTGCCAGATAAGAGCGCTTTATACATAGCCGCGAAATTCAAAAGACAAAAAGGCGGAAGAAGATATTTGGCAACTTAATATATTTGAGTATAAAATGAAATAAATCTAAGTAATTTGTTTTTTTTTTTATCTGAATAACAATTTGCTGCAAAGATGTTATTCCTATTATATAATTAATATTTGACTTTGTCCGATGCAAACGTATTAAGTTATTTATAACTGCATAAATGCTGCATTAAAACCAACCAAACTATAAATGGCTTTGTGTACCATAAATAAGTTCATAAATAGTGGCCGCCTTCTGCATCAAATGCCTACGTATATACCCTCTCATTGCACTCTGCAGTCGCTCGCCTCACAATTCTGTCACATAACGTCCAAACGCACCCATGAATTATTTATTATCGTCGCGACTGAAGAAAATACCGCATAAGTGGTTGCACTCATTCGCAGCCCACAACAATTAGCTATTTACATACGGTGAGAGTGAAGAAATGCGAGTGAGAATAAATACGGCTGAGTGAGTGGGTGGAAATTTGTGTGCTAAGCTGGGCTTTAGGCGTTTTACCTTGACACGCAACCACACGGCACACCAGCCGATGCGTATACGCCGTGGTGTACATATTGATGGCTGCCTCTAGTTAGAGAAGTCAAAGCTAAATCATGAAGCAAATAATTTATTTTTATATTTTTACTTTTATGTAATTATTAGAGGGAAAAATATGTATATGTTTACTAGGGTAGATAATTAGCTTTTGTACAGACAGGCGGACGGCATAGGGATTTTCACCTTAGGATTACGCTATTAAGATCACTAAATTTCTCTGAGTTTTGAATTTGATAAAATTACTACGATTATTTAGAAATTAAAAATTATATTTTTAGTTAAAATATAGGTTTACAACTTTGCTTCCGCCGTTTTCCAATAGATGTCTCTAGGGTCAAGCACTGGTCGATTAAATCGTTTTATTTCGATCTTGGAGATTTGTCTCAATATTAACCCAACAAAATATTTGTAGAGATCTGTTTGCACCCCAAACTTATTCTCAAGTGAAAATGAGAAAATGTCACTTTTTGAGCCGAATTCTCGACATTTGTGGGAAATTTTGCTTTTAATTTTTAATTCCAAGAAAACTGTGGCTGAGGAGCCGTCCATGCTTTACTGAGGCTGACACATACATAGATAATACTATCACTGTACTACTACCATCCATATGATTTCTATTAGGTATTAAGCAAATATAGAACTTTTGTAAAGCAACTTGTTTTAGTTTACAAAAATATGGATCATAAAGCATTTCGTGTGTTAATTAAGCACTGATTTTTGAGGGAATAAGGGAAAACACTTTTGGACCGTTTTTATACAATAAAGCCTTAAATTTACAACAAAACGGTGGAAGCAAAGTTGTAGACCTATACGACCTAATAATGTAAATAGGCATATTTATCAACGAAAATGTTTTTTTTTGTTTTATTTTTTTGCTTGGACTTGGCTCGTCTTGGAAGACCCACACGGTCGCTTGCTGTTTCGTTTCGTCCTCATACGCATAGATTCATGATTCGTCACCTGTGACGATCTTATAAACGTCTTTTAAAGCACCGCGATTGTATTTTTTCAGCATTTCTTTCCACCAATCCACACGAGCCGTTTTTTTGAGCGATTGTCAAATTGTGCGGGATCCAACGAGAACAAACCTTTTTCGGCCAGGTGTTCATGCAATATCGAATATATGCTGGTGGGAGAAATGCATAGGCATGCCTCTATCTGAAGGTATGTTACATGACGGTCTTTCAGTATCCTGCACAACGGCTGTTTTTGGACGACCTTCACGGAATTCGTCTTTGAGCGAGCGTCGGCCACGATTGAATTCGTTATACCAGTTTTTCACAGTGCTATAGAATGGGGCTTCATAGCCATACAAAGATTTTAGTTCATCGATGCACTCTTGTCGTGATAATCCACGTAGAAAGTTGTGAAAAATGTTTGCATGAAAATGTTCACGAGTTAATTCCATTTTTTGGCCGAGATGAGTTTTTTAATTCCCTGTAAATAAAACAATTCACCATTAAAGGACAAAACGTTCTGAGTGATGTTATGCTAAAAAATGTCAAACTTGCCAATGAAAATGTAAGATTGCTCCTGGCAACACTTAGTGTTGCCTACGCCAGATATGTATATAGCAGCCTACGTACATATTTTTATTTATACACAAATATTTTCTTATTTATGGAAACTATTTTTTTTTTGTTATTTCTGATCTCTTCATAAAAAAGCCAGATAATTTTTGATTAAGATATATTTCTGAATAGAGTTGCCACCCTTCGACAAAAATAATAACGCAAACCATCACATTATATACAAAGTTGAAAATTTGTTTAAATCAAACAAGGTGTATCTTAACTTAAAAATATTTTGAAGTGAAGTTGCCACATATGTATAAAACAAAATAATATATTGGGTAGTCGGGAAAGTCGTTTCGTATTTCTAATCAAATTTCAACTTGTTTTTTCTATATTTATAATGCACTTTAATGAAACAAATATGTATCATTTTGGTCCACCACTTTTTGCCATTTTTCCTCTAGAGACATTATTCCATCAGTGTAAAACTTTTCTAATTTCTAGTCGAAAAACTGTTACAAGTTACTATTTTCACAGCGTTCTCTTGAAGCCAACTTTACTTCATTAAGGGATTTCTGCATTGACCGAAACAAACGGTAGTCCGATGGCGCAAAATCAGGGCTATATCGTGGATGCATCAAAATTTCCCAGCCAAGTTCTTCCAGTTTTTGTCTGATGGGAGACGAAACTCTTTCTGTTGATCAGTTCTGACCGCGTTTTTTCGATTGCTTGCTTCAATCTAATCGGATGTTGACATTAAAATGTAGAATCAATAGTTCGACCAGGCTGGAACAGCTCATAGTGGATGATTCCTTTCCAATCCCACTAAACACTCAGCACAACCTTTCGAGGCGTCAATCCTGGCTTTGCGACCATTTGTTAAGCTTCACCATGGTTGGACCATGATCTTTTTCGCACATAATTGTCGTATTTGATCCACTCTTCGCTCTCTGCTATCATTCGCTTCTGAAATGGTTCGATTTCATTTCGTTTCAGCAAAGAATCGTAAATGTTAATTTGGTCCATTAAATTTTTCACAACCAAATCATTTGGTACCAAAACATCGAGCTTCTATTTATAGCCAGCTTTTTTTAAATGGTTCAAAACGGCTTGATGATGAATGTTAAGATCCGTAGCGATGTCATAGTTGCTTATGTGACGGTCCTGGTCAATCTTTTCCGTAATTTCATCGACTTTTTCAACGATAAGTCGACCAGAGCGAAGTGCATCTTTCACCACGAAATTTTCGGTACAGAAGTGAGCGAACCATTGTTGTGCTACACAAACATCGTATCCGTAAACTTCAAAAATTTCATTGGTGACTTGCGTGCCATTCTTCCCTTTTTATACAAAAATGTCAAAATATTGTATAGCGAATTTCTTCGTTATTTTCACTTAATTAATTTATTATAATAATTTCATTATTTTTTATACGAATTATACGAGAATATTCCAATGTGGTATTTGCATAGCACAGTGTTGCATTTTAAGCAACCTTTTTTACCGCCCTCACTATAATTCTCAAAGGTTCGATTAAATCAGATGTATTTGAAGTGACACGGAACTATTTTTGCATATAAAAATTTATTTTAAGAAGGATAGACTATTTTCCCACATATTTAAATAGGCATATCCGATGTGTTAACATTTTCAATAAGGCTATATAAATACCATAAAACGTCATATATTTCTAGACAAAAAAAAATACATGAACCAATACACATATACAAATATATTGTATATATACATATGTATATACAAAAGCGCTAACGAACTGCTTGGCACACGGTTGGCGAGGGTAGCGTTGGCGCGACGTTTTTTCCGGCACCAAAGTGCACTAACGAGTGCTTTCATAAAATACGACCACCGGGCGCTGGTGCAAATAGTTACAAATTCAGGCGAATGTCTATACAAACGCGCACACAAATACACAAATGCAAGCAACTGCAAATATGTGCCAAGGTATATAGATTACAAGTGCAGATGAGAATATACATATATACATATATGTTCATATGTTTATGCATATGTGTGCGTATGCATGTATGTAAGTACCGTTATGCACGAGCTTTGAGTTTGCCCGCATTTCTATTTACTTTAGGGCCACTCTGCAGTCACCGTATTTGCTCACATATAGGCATGTGTTTATTTATATGTGTGTGCTTGTGTGCGTTTTCAACGCAATTTCATGCAAGTGTTTGATTTGCGGCAGTTGCAGCTCATATAAGTGCAGCGCGCGGTGGCACATGCGATTGCATGATTTTCAACATCCACGACAAATATTTTACTAGCCATTATTCGAACTGCAAATGCTTGTACATACACACACACATGCTTGTATGAAATTGAATTCGCAATTGAGTACAAGTCGTCAGCAAAAACTTTCACTTGCCGTAAGTAATTAAAATCGTCATTCGCAAGCTACCTTAATTAGCTCAGCAAAGTTATGAACCTTTTGAACTTTAAACTAACAAAAAGCTTATTTAAGACAAGACAAACTAATTTACTAGAATACATGACAGCCATTGCATCGAATACATTTATATACATACATATATAAAAACCTAAACAAAAATACTATTATTTTTGATAATTTATTCTGGGGAAAGCAACAACGTGCTATAATTTCTCCCTTTCAAGTTTTATTGAACATGTATTTGAATTAGGATAGTGTCATGTGTAGAAGTACACGCAAATGAGGATAGTTCTCTGATTGCCATTCACTTGGGAGTGACTACAAATAACACTTTTACATATTCACTATTCACAGGGTTGGGCGCTGGGTTCGGAACCCTCCACGTAAAAAAAGCACTAATGAAAAATTACAAAAAGCCGCTGATGAGAGACTACCCTTTTGATACACGGCTATAACAGCATAAGCGGTGTCTAGGCCAGTAAAAAGAAGATTTGAATTAGAAACAAAAAAAGAAGAAGAAACCTAAGTTTAAGTACTTGTATAAATGAATACGCTGACGGGTCAGCGTTACGAGTTTTCGAGAAAAGATTTGTGATCCTTTGCACATTGGCAACGGTGAATACCACAGTCGATAGAACGATAAGCTGTAGGAGATAAACGACGACAGTGACATAGTTCAGCGTATTAAAAGGCAGCGGCTACGCTGGCTAGATCATGTCGTCCGAAGAGACGAAAACACTCCAGCTCTGAAAGTATTCCACGCAGTACCCTCTGGGGGAAGCAGAGGAAGAGAAAGACCTCCATGGAATCTTCAATTGGCGCCAAATAGTGAAGAGGAAGAACGACTGGTGCGCTGTTGTAAACTCGGCTATACCCGCGCAGCGGCATCTACGCTAATAAAGAAGAAGAATAAGTTGCGATTACATTTCAAATACTAGCACAGCGCTATCGCAACACTATCTTTTCGACCATGCCATAATGCTTCCGAGTTCCGCATGCACGGCTTCAATTTGTACTACAAAATAAATAAATAACCCGAAGCAAGTTTACTCTTTTCGGCTGTCAGCGTGTAACACCGCATTGTTTACCAACCATTAGAAGAACCATTCATTCTATTTTCATTGCGCGCCGAGCTGCACCAACATTCAACGCTCTACAGTGCGTCCAAGAAAGTAAATAACGAATGCACACACACACTTACACACACACACGACAAATGTCTTCATTATGAGAAGTGAAAATCATTTTTCATTTTGCTGCATTTGTGGCCAATGCAGCATCAAAAGCTTTTGTCCGCCATTGTGATACGAGTACTGACGGGTATTTGGCAAATGGACGACGTGATGGTGTTGCAACAACACTGAAACATTGTTGAAACATAGAACTAAGCCAATATTAGCGGACTCCCTCAAATATATTTAAAATTCACTTTTTTCGGTTTTCGTTGAAAGCGCCAGTGAATGTGATATTTTCCAACACAACATTTTACATTCTTGTAACATGTGACGTTAATACACTCTAACTGAATTTTATAACACAATACCATAAAATCATGGAAACAGTTTTTGGGTATCGTCAAAGTGATCTGGATTATAGAGAAATTGTATGTTCAGTTATGTGTCTGTATGTTTGGTCGCTCATCAGACGGCAATGATTGCTATTAAATGATAATAATTCATAATGTAGTGCAATGTTGGAGAAAAAATTTTCGAAAATTTGTTGCAGAGCGCCGGAACCCCACAGAACCTTTGCATTCGGAAAAATTGTTCATATCTCTCTCCCCCTCTCCTTCACCGGGTATATCAGACAGTTTCATCTGAGTCATTCTCTTTACAATATATATTATATATCAAGCGACTATGAAGTTACCAGAATACGACTTTATCCAAATAACAAATATGTGACTTTAGTAACATTATCTAACTCGTCCATCTGATAATAATTCCTTTAGGTGCTAAAAGTAATTTAAATCGGTGCAGTATTCACCCTATACCTGATTCAATTCCACTTTATCTTAACAAAATAATTGGTAATAGGTGAAAGCGCTTCATACCATCCTTTCTCCTCTATGTACTGAATCCCCATTGATTTCTGCCACTTTTTCAAGTTCTCAAAAATCTCTAGCATCACCGCTTGAGTGCTAATGGGACAGTGACCACTTGGGATTCTGAGTTCATGTACATCTTGCTAACAACTAGTAGTTTCATGGTCATTCTACCTTCCACTCTGGGTCAGAAGGCCTACAAAGTCCTGGTGGCTGACCAACGAAGGCACATTTACTCGTGCCCACACTCATAGAATTTTGCTAAGGGTGTCCTTTCTTGCAAGTTCACCGGACTAACAGTTTCGGTCGAGCCAGACATCCTGATTTACTTGGAGCTTCCTGTCAGCGAGCTTAAGGCTTCTGCAGCAGCTCTGCAATCGGAGTGAATAGATACTTCCCTAAACAAAGTCAGACTTCGGAGAAGTACTTCTGCTACCACCTTGCTAGCTGAAATTTTTGATTGAAAGGTAGCATAGGTGTCCGGCAGTCTAAAGCATAAGTCTATTTATCACTCTCTCTCCAATCTTCCCTTTGGGCTTCGCTCAATCCCTGAAAAAGATCACTGCGCCTCTTCTCCAGCTACTCCGCTCTACTCATAAAATATCCCTCGAAGGCATGTGCGCGGAGAAGATGACACTAGGAGTAGGCTTCGCAGTGTGGTGGTCCACGTTATTAGAGATGCAACTCTGTATCAGGCTTCCCAGAGTATGATAGCAATCTTCAAATCAAAGCATTTGCCGGCTGGCGCATATATTACTCCACCTCAATAAAAAGCATGTTACTTTTGGCATAGCGTTTTTTCAGTTCCATCAATATTTCTGTCATCGTTGGTGTTAAATTAAGGTACTGTCGTCTGTTTTAAGACTCAGGTATCTCGTCGCTTTCCAACACTGTTTTTTTGTATTTGTTCATTCATTTCGGAGTATTATTGCCTCAATGCACAGCCTCGTGCTGATATGTAATTGACATATACACTATATGTTATTCACATACACTCGAAGAATTTTCCTCTCTTCGTAGAGCTCATTTTTCTTTGTAAGCGTTCTGCACTCAAAAAGCTGTCTGAATAGCCAGGATTTTGAAAAGGGGTCTGCTTAAAATTTCAATCGCACACAGCTTTACTTGGACGTTGCAACGAGTTGCTGCCACGCACGCTTCTAAGTAGCAGCTTGGGCATCAGTCATCTGAAATGGGAGCCAAATGCGGACACATAATCATCTCAGCGGGGTCTTAAGTGCATATATGCGAGCATATGAATGTGTGAGTGCCATATCGCATAAAATACTCCAATTCATCCACGCCCGCACACATATACAAGCTCGCATGCACGAACGCTTTCATTTCACACTTAGCTCTGTTGCAGATCATTAGCGTCAAGTTGCGTTGCATTACCGCCCTCGGCTTTAAGTCTCAGTTCCGTTGCACTGTTTGTAAATTGTTTACCATATTTTTAGCCACATTTGCTGTGCTTTTATTAGCCGACAATGTCATCGTGCCGCACACAAAGCTTTGCTTTGTCGCCTTTGAAAAGTTTGCAGCACATTGGCAGCGCTGTCGCGGGTAACAACGCTTTTTCATGCTCTTCATAATTTAATAAACGCACTGACAAGTGGCAAACGTGTTATTAGCAGCGGTTTTTATGGAGTTGCAGCTGCCACTAAACAATTTCTACGCACAACTTGGGCTGATGTGTGCCCAACGTCGGTGAGAATGGGTGATTTAAAGAGATGAGTTTTTCATTGTTAAGCACTTGTAACTATGCACTCTAATTGGTAATATAATATAATTATTTACGGATAAGTTCAGATTTTTTATAGAAGGGGAGGCATCGACAGCCGGAGTGTAGAACTGTAATCTGCTTAACTTAACTTACTCCAAAATCAAGCTCTCCGTTACTATTTAGAAATTCTATCTCGGTTTTTATATAGTACATATGAATGTCAATGTTATAGAGATAGAAAATAACATTACGCAAATGACAACAATGAATTAGGTGTCATATTGCTTCAACATCCACCTTACTCTCCCGATCTGCAGCGCCTATTTTCTGTTTTTAGACCTCAAAAGATGGGATCGCGGAAACTGAGGCTAATTTAAGAAGCAAAGGACAAATATTACCTCAGAAATGGTATCGAAAAACTGAAGGTTCGCTATAATCAGAGTTTATCCATGAAGGGAAATATGCATTTTGCCAAAAAAATTTGTTCTAATGTAGTAGGCCGAGAACTCTTCAACTGACCTGTGTTTTATCTCAGTATAATCTATCAAAAGGAACACCTCTACCGATTGGTAACTGAATTAGCATTTTTGGGTAATATTATCATGTTCTAGCCACTTTTAACATTATGCATGACTTAAAAGACTTATTGGTTTAAAGATAAATATACGAATATAAATATTCTCATTTCAAAATCTTATCGGACTAAAATAGAGTAGTATTATTTATCAGAGAGATATTGAAATGTTGATCCCATTCGAGGTTCCCAACTTTTTAAAAGAAAAAAATAGAAACCTCAAATATAATAGGGAATGTTTATTATCATTCGAAAGAGTATTATTTAGCATTTATTTTTTGAATTTTATATATTTCAAATATTGGCCGCGGCTACGTCTCAGATGGTCCATCCGTTGAATCCAATTTTCGATGGCTCTTTTGAATCGAAGCGGAATTGCGCGAATGGACTTTATCTCTATAGGAAAAGTGTGATATTACACGTTGTTGGTAGACAATCGACCGGCTTAAAACGTGAAATTATGTGCACACCGAAGTATTCTCTTAATAAGTTCATTGATTGATGTGATGTGTGGGAAGTGACGTCGTTTGAATATCGTCAAAATCTCGAGCTTCAATTTCAGGTATCAAATAGTTATCATGGCGCGATAACGGTCGCCATTGATGGTTACGTTCTCACCGGCATCATTTGTGAAGAAATATGAACCAATGTTTTCACCAGCCCACAAACCACACCAAACCGTTGTTTTTTCTGGTTGTAATAGCAGCTCTTGCATATCTTCCTGCTCTTCGTCCCAAATGCAGTAATTTTGCTTGTTTACATATCTAGTGAGCCAGATAAGCATCATCGCTGAACAAAATTCAGCTCAAAAATGTCCGATATTCTTGGAAATTTTCAATAGCATAAGCGATATCGCTTGGAAAGCGTTCAGTTCTTGCACAAGCTGTATTTTGTACGCTTTCAATTTGAGATCTCGAGGTAAATGCGCCTAGCCGTTCCATGAGCTTTTCTCTTTCATATTTCGAATAAGGATGCCAATTTTTTTTCAAAAAACAATAAAATTCTTATCAAGTTCCGGTATCCCATGACAAGCCGCACACATATAATCAGAGAACCAATCAAGATTTCGAGTTCATGAACAGCGCGAATAGTCTCTAGTTACATATAAACGAGCCCTTCTAAAGGCTCGGTATGCGTATGAACAAATTGAATAGAAATCTGACAAATGCAGCAAAGACAAATCATTTTTATCGCGCTCAATATGACAGCTGCCGATGCAACAAGCGAAACTCTGATTTATAGCGGCGCCGTTGCCGCTGATTCTTTCGAAGTCAAATGGGACGTTTGATTGACATACTGCAATACACACAACTATACTTTGTTGAGGAAATGCAAAACCCGCACAAGCGCGCGGCAACTATGAAGTACTGGAAGGAAGAAATGCCTGAATAACGGTACAAATGTACAGTGAACGAAGTGCCATCAGCACGTTGCAAACTATGTACTAAATGCGCTTAACGGGCTCAACGAAAAAGTTTCCACTTGCCGAAGATTAGCACAAATTATGTAACCGGGCGATGGATGGGAAGCGAAGCGGAGAGTGTTAAGTGAAAAGAAATAAGTTTGTATGTGCATCAGAAAGCAGGGAAAACGTAAACTTCAGTTGCACCGACGCTGCATATACCCTTCACAAATACAAAAGATTCCTTACAAGAACTAGATTCCGATTAGCCTTAGACAATAACTCATACCCAATTTCATGAAGAAATATATATATTTTCGAAAGAAAAATACGAAAGTAAAATTTCAGAATGATATCTCAAAAACTGAGGGGCTAGTTTACGTGAACTCGTATAAGCAGGCTGACCCAGTTCGTCAAGCTGTTCATTTCCATATATATTTTTAAGGGGTGTCCGTCGTTTTCTACTGGTTGCTACAAGCTTCTCGGCGAACTTAGTATGCCTTGTTCAGGGTATAAAAATACATCTACAGTTTTATGCGTGTGTATTCATCGTCGGATCAGCGGAATTTTATTTCTGTTCCTAAAATCCAGCGTTTGTAAGAGTGGATAGCGGTTCATGAGAATCTTCGGCAGTGCAATGTACGGAAGTTGGAAAACACTTGTTATTTGCAGCTTTGCGGCTGGAAACATTGACGCACAGTAGTGCTAGCTAACGTCTAAGGCTGTTAGTATAGTGAGGGTGTGGTAAAGGAGAACCAAGTTGATATTGAGGACTGAACTTTTTTAAAGTTTCCCCAACTCGAGAAATTATATGTTGCCGTCAGTAGATTCAAAAAACGATTGTGATGAAGGCTTTGACCATCGAAACGTGTATGACGTTATTAGTTTCTTACTATGGAGTACCGGGTCGAGATTAAGTTAGAATACTTGGTTCTCAATGCAACTCTAGATATATACAAGTATGTTCATTAACTTTTTGTGCATAATGCTCTATCCCCAATTATTTTTATGCTCATTCAACCACAATGCACTCAGCCTAATGTAGCCCTGCAGCTGCAACAATTGATGTGTCTTTTATTATTTAATTCAGCATTCTTGTTTTTGAAAGCGTCTTAAGGCTTTCGTATAAATATGCTCGTTTGAAATTGTTTGCATATTTGTTTTTGTTCGCATTTTGATCTGCTATTTACTACTGCTTCAAGTTTCTTGGCCAGACATACTTATCCCCGTTTGTTTTTGTTGCCAAACACATCAGAAGTCACTTAGTTGCGTAACAGTGCCTCTTTGGTGCCCCCATACTCAATATGACACATACTCTCCATATCTCTCTTTTCACACTCTTCTATGCCGCTGACATTGCTTCCGTTTTAAAGAACTTTGGAGTGCTTCAGTTGAAAACACTTACGGCTTGAGGTGATGATCGCATTAAGCTTGATGTGAGCAATGTTCAGCGAAAACTTTTGCCTCGTAAATGTGTTAGTTGGCGGAGTTTCTTGCTGATGCATGGATAAACTAATAATTAAATTCTATTTTCATAACTCAATGACGCTGTAGTTCATTATTTGCTTTTTGCTTTTTACTTCTTACTATTAGCTGTTTTTTATTGAGTAGAGAAACTAAATAAGGGAGACTTGTAATCCATCGTAGAGTATTTAGTACTAAATATGCAAAGGCTATCAAATACCTTGCCGCTTTTTTTCAAACTCAAAAAATATTAAGCGAATTTTTGAAATGTATTCTGCCAGCCCACAATGGATCACATCGCTTCGCTAGCATCTAATAATTATTGGACCTTAACAATATGCTGGGGCTAGGTGATTTAAGAGAGGGCGCAGTAGACCTATTTTTCTTGTTTAAATTTCCGTTCAGTTCAAAATTGACCTCATCAGACATAGACAGACAATTATCAAGTCATTGTCTTCTTCAGCCACTTCAATAATTTTTTGTAAAATTCCAGGCGAATAGACAAATCTAGAAGGTTTAACCGGTTTGCTGTTTGAACTTTGTACGGAAACATGTTTAACTCATCAGGAATTATCCGCTGTAATGATCTTCTGCTCCTAAGTTCAAGATGCGACTCGAAACTCTAGGATTTGCCTAAATTGACGATGCAACAGTCGCGATTATTTCTTGAACACGAATTCACGGATTTAGTTGGTACGGTCTTCCTGCAATACTTCCAGATTCGGCAAAAATGTTTACCAATCTCGTAATGATCCATTTACTTGGGAGAGCATCGTCAAAATTCTGTATTCTCTTTGGACGGAAATGAGGGCTTTGATCCTACATATATTTAAGAATACTTACAGAAATTTTCTTATCGTTCCTGTGAATATTTTTAAAGTTACACGCAAATTTGTAAAAGCGTTTCAGAGCACTTCTGCGATCAAATTGAAAGGTAAATATGTATATATATAGTAAAAATAGAATTCACTTTTAGAGCCTCACAAAAACACCGCGTCTCCCAAACACCAGTTCTACCAACTTACAAAAAAAAATTACCGATTCGAAAAAAGTATAAATTTTCATTCAATTCTTTCTATTTGATAACAGTAATACATGTACGGTGCATTCCAAACTTTAAACGCGTTTTTCAAAAAATGGTGTTTTATAGTCGGTGACCAACATTACTCGATAACGGCTAAACCGATTAGTCTCAAATACGACACTATTTTCTTAAATATATTTTTTAGTAATTAAACGAAGATTTTTTCTTACCGGTAAATATTTTTTTCTTTTACAAACAATGTAAGGCTTTAATACAGTACCGGGTTTACTGGATCCGTTCACTTGAAGTTATCGGTTGAGCTAATAGTGGTTGGTTAATTTTTGTACTTGTCATGCCGAGATTCCTCATACATTATATAGTCAATGAAATTGATTGAGCTTTAATTACTTGACATTAGTTATAAAGAGTCCACGTCTATGTCAAGATCCATTAAGTATATCAGTAATGTACGAGTAGATTGAATCTAACTTAGAACATAGCTCCAGAACTTTAAAAAACGGCAATAATAACACTTATAACTCTGCAAATCAATATTTTTATATATAACTGGAGAACCATGGGGGTACTTCGGATGGAAATTACAAAGTTAAAAGTGCAGACTTAAATGAACCACAAAATCATTCCGAAATCACCGACTCCAAACGATAGCAATACATTTCCATTCACATTTGTACCACTATGAATGAACTTGTTTTCTACATTATTATATCGGGTGATTTTTTGAGGTTAGGATTTTCATGCATTAGTATTTGACAGATCACGTGGGATTTCAGACATGGTGTCAAAGAGAAAGATGCTCAGTATGCTTTGACATTTCATCATGAATAGACTTACTAACGAGCAACGCTTGCAAATCATTGAATTTTATTACCAAAATCAGTGTTCGGTTCGAAATGTGTTTCGCGCGCGTGTTTTGTTCAGCGATGAGGCTCATTTCTGGTTGAATGGCTACGTAAATAAGCAAAATTGCCGCATTTGGGGTGAAGAGCAACCAGAAGCCGTTCAAGAACTGCCCATGCATCCCGAAAAATGCACTGTTTGGTGTGGTTTGTACGCTGGTGGAATCATTGGACCGTATTTTTTCAAAGATGCTGTTGGACGCAACGTTACGGTGAATGGCGATCGCTATCGTTCGATGCTAACAAACTTTTTGTTGCCAAAAATGGAAGAACTGAACTTGGTTGACATGTGGTTTCAACAAGATGGCGCTACATGCCACACAGCTCGCGATTCTATGGCCATTTTGAGGGAAAACTTCGGACAACAATTCATCTCAAGAAATGGACCCGTAAGTTGGCCACCAAGATCATGCGATTTAACGCCTTTAGACTATTTTTTGTGGGGCTACGTCAAGTCTAAAGTCTACAGAAATAAGCCAGCAACTATTCCAGCTTTGGAAGACAACATTTCCGAAGAAATTCGGGCTATTCCGGCCGAAATGCTCGAAAAAGTTGCCCAAAATTGGACTTTCCGAATGGACCACCTAAGACGCAGCCGCGGTCAACATTTAAATGAAATTATCTTCAAAAAGTAAATGTCATGAACCAATCTAACGTTTCAAATAAAGAACCGATGAGATTTTGCAAATTTTATGCGTTTTTTTTTAAAAAAAAGTTATCAAGCTCTTAAAAAATCACCCTTTACATAAAAGTAAGAGATCAATACAATCGGGGTCAAAATAATAGATAATTTTGAGTTATGCAGCCACTGTTATTCCTTGCTAGGAATTGGAAATTGGGTTATATGAAATTAAGATAACTTATAAAAACCTAAACCTACTGTGAGCCCCAGAACTTTTTGCTTCCTTGCCAATAAAAAAGTGAAGATCATTCTACTGAGCCTATAGGGGAAGCTAATTGTGACTACAGCCACTGAACTTGTATCTACAAAATCCTTATAATTTATTGAGCTACACTGACTGCTGCAAGAACCCACTCTCATCAAGCACACTTAAGGGGGTATTCTACTTTAGAATTTTGAAAAATTCGATTTTTTTCATATATTTAACCCTAGACGGTCATCCTTCGTCAAAATGACTACGAACTTCGTGTTCGTGTTGATCTCCGCTTTCGTACAGCGATATAAGTTTTCCTCTTTATTTTTGACTTGTATTTATTAATAATGAAATAAATAAATAAAAACAAATAAAACGCGTTCATTATTTCGACTCACACCCTACTGAAAATGGATTTGAAATAAGTCGTCGTCATATTGACGAAGGATGACGTTAATGTACAAAAAAAAGGATGACCGTCCAGGGTTAAAGTTTAGACCCTTAAGAACATATCCTCCAAAGGATTTTTAAAAATTAAAATTATTTTAAGAGCTACAGTTACTTTAGTGACGCAGTACCTAGCCCGATAGATAGGTAGACTCACTTTTTTAAACGCGTTTTTCTCGAAACTACTTTTTTTCACACGGTACCGGCGTTATCTCAAGTTCTATACAACCGATTTACTCGAAATTTTATGTGAACCTTCTTTATATAATCCTTTATCTTTAAATAATCCTTAATCCTTTGTTTTTAATATTAAAAAAAAAATCAGCAATTTCAAAAAAAAGCAAAAAAATTATTTTTATTTTCAGGCAGTCGCCGATATCAATAAAAAAAAACACCATAAAAAATGAATAGTAAAAATATTTTTGGATTTTTTTTTAAATAAAATTCAAAAAACTGCCCAAAATTTGATTTCTACAGTAGACCCCTTAATCAATACTAGTACATCCAAAGTTTTCTTTTTCAGACCTCAGTAATAGGCTATTATTATAAAGGAACTAACTACAGGCTCACAAATATTTTTTCTCAGCAACATCTCTTCTGATTTCTACTGTCAATTTGTGTTTGTAGTACGAAATTATTTAACATCGGCAATGATTACTCGCTGACAGACTTGCCGTCGCCACAATTTGTATGCGAAAATTAAGCTCATCCCTGCCACCGTTTCACAGCAACACTGCAATGTGTTAGCATCAGTTACTTAATTGAATTTGTCAATCGATTACTGTCAGCTAGTGTTTACTCAATAAGGCATCAATAGTAATACAAGTATAACCAACAGTATTATTGTTGCTACCGTTAGTTTTATGTGGACCGAATAGAGGTTTTTTCCACTTGTTTGGCTTTAAACTGAAACTAATTCAATTTGGTACTATTAATAGGTGAGTTAAAATCGTTTCGAAGTGAATTAAGTATATAAGTAAATTACATATAATTAAGAGATGGGCTGAAAAAAGTTCATAGGCGAATACATGGATGGCACCGCTAATATTAAATCCATACGATTTTTACTCAGTCGCTACCTCGAAAAGATACGAGAATACATCTGACAGACTTTTTCGACTATCCAATATTTTATAGAAACTCCGACATATTATTTTGGGCAAAATTAATGTATCCTGTTCCGCTTGTCAAAATATCTGTACTAAAAAACGTCAAATACAATATGCCTCCCATTGAGCACCCTCACAAATGTGTTGTGACACCGTCAACGCTTGTTTATGCATCGGTACATACAAAATTGATATTTTATTTTAATGGAAAATGGCATGAATTGCATTTGCATAATGAGCGCTCTGCGTCACATTAAAACGCAACGCTGCGTTTATGTCCGCACTGGATTATCGAAAATAATCGTAAAACATAAAGTTACATAACTAAGTAATTAAACGGGCGTATGTGCATGTATGAGTTGTCATTTGCATTTACTAATTATGTGGCTAAACTAATTGCAGCGCTATTAATTTTGCGTTGAGAACAATTTGCGTGACTAATAAATGAATTATTTGATCGCGAGTGTATTGATTATTTAAAAAATTACAGGTGAAAAATGTTTTTAGATTAAAAATAGAAATAGATATGGGCTCTAATTGCACAATACAACAAAAACATAGGATAGTCACAGGATTAGCCTATTGGTGAATACGAAGGTTTCTTCGTCAGTACTATCGTTAACTGTACTTGTGCTCCGTTTCTTTCTACTGTTGTTTAAAAATGGATTGTTTTTAGATCCACAAGGATATCTTTTTCCACGTCATTGCCAATGTACTAAGAGTTCTTTACCAAAATCCAGTATGAAGCTGTGTCCGTGGTCATGAGCTGGAACCAGTGAATTATTTTATTTAATAAAAATAAAAATATAACATAAAAAGAAATTGTAAAAGTAATAGCAGTTTGCTTTAAAACCAAATCCCAAAACAAATTTTAATAATAGATCATCTAGTGTCATGATTGAAGCTTTTCTTTTTACACGATCGTTCCAGGGAACGTTCAAGAACCTTTTGCTGCGTACCGAAAAACTCGAAAATTATTTTTTGGAGTTACTTCAAACCCCTAACCCCTCAATGTAAATGATTTGTTTCTAAAATAGTATCTTATTGACGCATAAATGAAATAATTTCGAGCCAAATTCATTTCTCGAATTTCAAGACATTAAGTTGTTTGATAGTCACGTCCTCTTCTACCTCCTGCCAGCATCTACAATAGTTATTACAAGGCAATACTAGCCGACTGACATGTCTACCTATTAAACAGTAACCTGTTAGTACTCATACTAGAGTTATCATAACATTTAATTTGAATTTTAATAGTTTGCATGTGCTGTTGAGCATGTCAGGGATTGACTTCCCCGAGGTTCAAGTAAATTTATAACATATTTGTCGATTAGATATCTGTAAGTAGTCAGAGGCATAAAAAATTCCCTCTTTTTCGTAGTCTACTTGTAGGGGGTGCTTATTCTGGCTCGTTCATCTGCTTTACAGTTCCCTAGGATAACACTCTAAAATAGAACGTTAGATCCACTAAAGGATCAAGGAATTCTTTCATAAACTTAGAAGAAATCCTAAGGGACTTTAGTGATAAGTCGCCTGGCTATATGTATACATACTTTTAGATACAATATGTAGTATGTATCCTTTGTTGTGAGAACACTCCTTGTCAGAACAAGAAGGCTTTATTTAATTGAAGGCTTTATTTAATTGCTGCAAACCTCGCTTGGAATACACTACAGTGATCTGGTGGACGGAAGGCGATTTTGATAACTCTAAAAGTTGATAAAATATTCTAAATATCAGAACATTTTTTTTTACTCTAAACAAGATATATTAAGTTTGCATAAATTTGGAATATGCAAAAGAAAATGTTGGAGAAAATGTTTGACATATATTTATAAAAGATTAGCCCGACAAGCTGAGTCTATTTAGCCATGTCCGACTGTCTGTCCATCCGCATGTAAGCAAACTAGTCTCTCAGTCTAGGCAGCAAGGCGCATAAAGCTCCCATACAAACTGAACGATCCAAATCAATTTCTTGTATGAAAACTTCCATATTTAAGAAAATTATTGTAGCTTCGGGACAGCCGAAGGGAACTTTTTCGTCTTTTAGTACACATATGACATATAATAAATAAAAAAAAAATAATAAACTATAATACCATAAAAAATTATTGCTTTAACAATTCGTAAAAGAAAAAAATGTCCTCCAAACAATATATCATGTATATTAGGACACCCCTAGTATACCCTTTACCATTGCATGGTGATATACCTGCCGTTGGCAAATTGGCGAAAATATTACATTTCACCAGTGAAGGGCGCACGTTAAGGTATGAAATAATTTTGCTGGCACATCAAACAGAGATACGCTTACGAACTCATTCACAAACACACATACATACACATCCACACTAGCGCCCAAAGTGTTTGGCCAAGTATCGCAACTCGGTTGCAAGAGCACACAACTATCGCATGCATGAAGCAATTTACCTGCCGCACATGCTCGTTTGAGACCGGGCAGCGTTAGGAAAAGTAATCATCTTATTCAGCGCATTTGCACACACGCTGCAGATTTTGCAAGAAATGAAGACAGCAACAAGCGAAATACATTTAAAATAAATGGAAATATTCAAAGCAAAAGGTAAGGCTATTAAAAGATGGCCGAATGTCATTTGGACCAGCAGTGCAAAAGGGAGAAAAATTTTCAGCTTAAAAGTGAAATTTGTATTGCAAATGAAAGGGATTTAAAGAAATATCTGCAATAAGCAGTTTTCCATGTTAAAATAAAATATTTTGTAAAAACACAATTTCAATTGCTTTTGTGCACTTGTAATAAAAATAAATTTCCCACGGATACTACTACTCAAGACATTGTCATTGTGTATTTTGGCACATAAATCGGTAAATAATATATTTTCTAATATTAGAAATGTATATGAGCCAGTAGAAGAAGTGTAGAAGAATACTTACATATATAACAGTATTATAGTTTCTACGAGTTTATTTTTACATGAAAACAGTTTTAAAGTTCATGCAATTAATTCAGTTGAACGCACAAAATATGGGATTCGTACTTCACTGGAAATCCGCATTATTAATAATAATTTAAGAATATAGATATTTTAAATTCTGGACAGAATAGAATATATTACAAAGAGATGACAGTGTCATTTGAAATTCCTCGACCTGACATAGTAAAACAAACAGGTTTTTTACAAAATTCTATATTTTTATTCAACAAAAACTAAGATATCGTATTGAATCGCCATTAACCTAAAACATATAAAGTGCTATAAATAAGCACTAAATTAATATATCGAAATCGGACTATATAAAGAATCAATTGATATATCAGGATAAAACTTTAATCGAATAGTTTCCCAAATCAAAACAATACTGTTCAATCCCCTAGGTACTGAATATGTGGACCTAGCGCTTATAGTTGACTTTTTACCGAAAATATTGGTCAATGTGTAAGATATATAGTTGAAAGTTTGAGAGAATACTGTTTAGTATTTCCAATACTTCCCTTAGCCGCCATATACCCAATATAAAGATTTTCGAATTTCCGGGTGACTTTATACTGCAAGATCGACCAATTTGTGAGTTTATGTTGATACAATTGAGAAAGCGGTGCATATTTGTGCTTAGAATGAATAAAATCGGGTGAAAATTTGCCTTATACCGCATCTAACCAACAAGACTTACTCGTATGTGCTTGAATGTTTTTCCATGGATTTAATCCTTGCAAGTTGCAAAAGTATGAAATATCCGTTATACCCGAACTTACTTCGTTCCTACTTGTTCATGCATATTTTATTCAGCATAAAATTATAAATACTTGTGAACTAGTACGTTAAAAAATCTTTAACTTCATTCATGTAACTAAGCCATTTCGGTTAAAGATTTTTTTCGTAATTTCTCAAAAGCTTCAACGCTAAAAAACATAAAATTCGCAGATTATATATGAAATATTCATTTTATAAAAGCAGTTATTATGAAATTGTTTACAACTTCAGTGAAAAGCTAAAATGGCTTTTTTTCAGCTATGGGAAACCGTCTGTAATTCCATTGAATAAAGAACGAGAATTCCAATGAAATTGCCTAAAGCAGCGTGCACAATTAAACCGTATTGACTTTCAGTGGCAAATGTTGCATATTCAATTAAAATTTTTAATTATGTAACAAAGTTTTTGTATCATCTATAAAAGCAAATTTCAGCAGCGACCTTCAACCAAACGCCACGGCGTATGAGTGATAATCTGAGCATACTCCATTAGTCGCATTCAAATGAATGTTGCGTATACGCCCTGTATTGCGCTGGTCATTTTGTAGTGCAGCTGCAATTTGCAAACGATTTTCTTTTGCAGAATTTGTTACTTTTTTATTTGGTTTTTAATTTCTTTTATGCATTCCCTTTGCGCTTTCGCCCATTTGATCTGGCTAAATTGATGCCCTGCGCATGACGCAATCAGTTCAAAATAAATAAAATGAAATGGAAATGAGCTGTTGGCTTGTTCTGTTTGTGCATTTAAGTGAAAATTCATTCATTTAATAAATTAATATGCAAGCATGCTATGCTGTAGAGAATCCATTATGGGCGCGTGCCATGAATAAATTTTGCGAACAATAACAACAGCAGCCAGCTATTCATGCATTCAACCATTTGCACGCTCATTCATTCTACCATTTGTTCGCCCATTTATTTATTTTAGTTTGTGGCTGCATTCCACTGAATGACTGCCTGAGAAAACATAGCAAAAAGACAAAAAATGCAAACTTCTACTTTTATGATTTGTTTATGTTTGCTTTGGTGTTGGTGTTTGGTTTGACGTTGCTTGTTTTGTGCTTAAGTATTGTGTTGTTGTCTGTGTTCTTTGCAATACAACTTAAATATGCGCTGAATAATGTATAGCAAATTCACTTGCAGTTTACCTTTTGGTTAACACCAGAAAGTTAGTTTGGGAGCAGCAAAGTCAAGCTTAGCACGGCTTACTGTTCTAGACGTGGTTATTGTTTACACACACCCATATATGCATCTATGAATAATGATATATGCAGCAATGTGCAAGAATTCTCCTCACTGAACTGAGAAATGAGCTTCTAGAAAATGTTTTGTTTAATTTTATTTTGGTTTGCTTTTATTTTTGGTGTTGCTGTGTCAAATTTAGTAAATTTCTTTGAAGTCAAATGCTTTTTCATTACTTTATGTTTCCACTTTATTCTACCAAAATTTTAGATTATTTTATTTTCGTTTTTTTGACAACTGACTTCATCAATTATCATTTCCGAAGTAAAATTTTTGTTTCTCTCATAGCTGCTGCAACGCAGGGAGAGCGTCATCTAGCAATGTTGCATATGTTAAATGGAAAGTTTTGCTACTAAAATATTCCGACACCTGGTCCGACTGAATTTTATGGTGCAAACTGGAATTTTTCAGTTTAATTACTCCCTGATACTGTGGTAAACAATTAAAAAGATCATCAACAGTTTGAAGAGTTCGTCAGAAACAAAAAACAGAAGGTTTTTCTTAAAGCTTATTATTTTAAAAATATTCTCTGAAAATTTGTAAACATTCAAAAAATAATATTCGAATTATTCAATAATTTACAAAGGGTTTTGGGGTGCTCTAGGGCTGAATTTAAAACTTCAAATTCGCTTTTCTCAAAACTGTATTTTTTGAAGAAAGAAGGAGTTTTCTAAGATTTTTTGTTAATTTCGACTGGTTTTTACCTAAAGTTTGGAAAGCCACCGTAAATTTTGTGTTTAAAACAAAAAAAAAAGTTAACTTCGGCTGCTTCGGCCTACCCTCACAAGCGCCTAACATAAAAATATCTAATGTTGAGTGTGATTAGTCAAAATGATACTGTGATTCGATCTGAACAATTTATTCGGAAGTTGCACCATTGCCTCGGAGAATAACTTGTTGCGAACTCCATGAAGATATATTCTCAAATAAAAAAGGTGCCTTTACAAGGACTTAATTTTGACCAATCAGTTTGTATGACAGCTACATAGCGGTCCGATTTAGGCGATTCCGATAAAAGAGCAGATTCATTGGAGGAGAAAAATTATCCTGAACATTAAATTGTAAATTTCTGGAAAGAATTTTAGCACGAGGCTTTTAAACCCACGGCTACGCATATTCTGAAATTTTGGTTACTTCATACTCTCCCCAAGCACTATGTGGAAATCAAGGAACACAAATTCATATTTGAAGTTTTGAAGATGATTTGGTAGTCACTCATGTAACCATATGGAGGCCGTCAAAACACAGTGTCGCTGTTAGAGACTGATTATTCCTTGAACTCATTGGAACTCAAATATATATTGAAACTTTTATATTCATATCCTCTAAATTTGTCCTCCTTTTTCATAAAAATCACAAATATTTTTCTTTTCAAATTATACACCGATATTGCAAAACGAAAGCATGTTTCTAACAAATTTTTAATATATTGTAAAGCTTTAAGGGCACTCGCCTATAACCGCGTAAACAGTGTCTACGTCAATAACGAAAGAAACCTTTAAGAACTCTATGTGAGATGTACGCTTTTTTATCCCAAAGAAATGAACTTGTGATTCGCTTGCAAAAGAAAGGGTCCATTCTTCTTTGCTTTCACTCACTAAGTCATAGACTGCACAGTTTTAGTTCAAAGCTTTACCTATTCTAAGAATATTCACACCCAAATATATGAAATAGAAGTCAGAAGACTGTGTACCAATAGTAAAACCAATTTCAAATTAAGCAGCCACCAATTTTGGCCTAACTATATTTCCAGGCTTTGCATATGCTAGAAAAAATTATTACAAAACGTTTTGTTTTTAAGTATGACCTCATAAGTTCAAAACAAGTGCCGTTCAAACAAGGCTCGATGCCCCTTACAAGTATTTATGTAGATGTTCTATACATTTCAGGCATATTTCGCTAAAAGTCGTTTTTAATAACAACCCGAAGAGATCTCGAAAAAGTTAGTAAACTAATAAAAGTCTCAAACTGTCATTAAGTAAAGACAGAGATGAAAAAAATTGTTTCCAAGGTATACATAAATTTTTATTGAAAAATGTCTCTGTAAAAAATACAAGCTAGAACTTCAACTATTCACAAAATCGGAAGGTATCCTTCTGATAAACAATCAAATAGCTGTGTAAATCACATCAGCAAAAGTTCTAAAAAATCGTGAATAAGACTGCTCATTTCAGACTTCAAGTAAATGTTCACTGGAAAGAAAGATGTATGACCGATGCTGAGACCTGCCGGATACGTAATGGGATTATATACAGTTAGAAGGCGAAAAAACCGCATTTTTCACAATTTTTTCTGAAGAAAGTTTAAAATTTATTTATTCAAAAATATGTGCACATATTATGGTATTTTTTAACTGTATTTTTAGTAAGTATTAGTAGTAGTAGTAGTTAATTAGTATTAGTAAACATATTAATTTGGAAAGGAAGTACAGCTGATCTCCAAAGGTTCCTCTCAAAAAAGACGTTTAGCGGTGACCACTATATCTTTGAAGTGGATGCTCTGAAATTAAAAAGCTAAATAGATTTCGTTAAAGTAATGTTAAATCTAGTAATTAATCGAAGAAGAAAGCAAGATAAATTTTTTGATAAAACGGCAGTTTCTCCAAAAAAAAATTTATTTTTGATAAAAAAAAATATTTATCTTTACAAAAAATCTTTAATTAATTATTAAAAAATATATTTAGGAATATTGGTGGTTTTTAAAATTCTAACTGTATATACCTCTTTAGATATAGATTACATTAATACTAAGATTAAATATTTATATAAACAATAACCGAGCGGATTTAATCGATTGAGAAGATCTGAAATAAATAAATAATAATATAAATAATTAATTAGTAATTCTTATTTTTCTTTGTAGGTATGCTCCAATGGTTCAGCTAACGAAATAAGTTTATATTATCAGAGCAAAATTGGTTTTGAATACTTCTTAATCAGATTTATAAAAGCAAGTAAGTCATATGGTAACACCTTTCCAGATGTAATTAGAAATCTATTAAACTGAAATTCATTCTCTTCTATTTAATTATGTAATTTATTTCATGCTAATTTATTATTTAGCAGTCCTTATACTTTTTTAAATTTTCCACTCTCAGACGGTCTCCAAATTATACCACTCGTAAAAGCTCACAATCGATTCAATTAGAAGCAAAGAATAGCAAGATTGCGCACAATTGCAAAGTGTCAGTTACAGTTACAGAAGTTGACAGTTTTCAGCTGACAGCAGCTCACTGTCACCGAACGCGCCCGTATTTAACGCAGGACCTACAGGCAATAGCATATTCCGAGATAGACGCTGTAAATGGAATAAAATTACGACAAAAGGAAATTAAAATTGAATTTCAAATATATTTCTAATGCATACTTATTTATGCAGGATTATTTAATGCAGTAGGGGCAGAGAGCGCATGATCATGAGCGGGAGAGAGAGCTGTTGCCTTGTTATTATTATTTCATTGCTGCTTTTATGTCTGTAGCAACGAATTGGAAAGTCATCAACAATGCAAAGCTTTGTCGCCTTTAAAAGCAACATTTGAAATGGCAATAAAGACTTACTTGTACGTCTACTGCTGTGGCATTAGCGTAAAAATAGCAAATATTGAATGCACTTAAGTAGTTTACTTGACGCAGAGTTTATTTAAATATATGCAAATATTTTTCAATTTCAGGTAGTGTGTACTTGGTATAATAATTTTCGAGCGTCTTAAAAATATTACGCCACGCCCGATTTCATATAAAAACTCCCTCCGAGTATATTTAATCGTTCCCTATTTTATGAAATAGTATCTCAAAAAATTTCAACAAATATAACAAAGATACTGAGACGGATAGATCAAAGGAGTTAAATACTTCCTCTGCAAACTGGGTTTCATTAGTTCCTATGACACTTAGTTCCTACGCCTTTCAAAGTAAAGTATGAGCAGATAGAGCTTTCAAACTGCTATAAATGGAGCAAGCCTTAATTATACCAAGGCATAAATATATCGTCACCTAAAATGCAAAACAACGTAGCATCACTTTTCATAAGTTTACCGGCGAAGGAAAAACAATGTAATATATGCCACTCATATGAAACAAAATTAGAGTTGTGGTTATAAAATCGTTATATATTGGTTATATCTGATAGGAAAAGCTGACAATTATATGCTACATATATGTAACACGATATAGTGAGTCGTAATAATAAAAAATACAATTTAAAATTTTTTATGATACATTGTTTTGCATTTTATATGACGATATGTACTTATGAAATGAAAATGTTCTTTTAGCGCTCTCTTGTAAAAAGTGTTCAGGTCAATGTCTGTAATTAATCAATAACTATTCATAAAAACTAGAACTAGACGAAAGAACGCGTTTCATGAGTCAACCTTCAGAATAGTTGAGAAACGTTTGGTTGAAACCATATTAATCTTAAGAATAAGAAGATGTTCTGCTAAAAATTTCGAACAATATAAAAAACTTTACGCCAAGAATGTAAATGAAGGCCTTTTAAAGTATTTTTAATGCAAAAAACACAGCATATCTCCCACATAACGACATATTTTGACTTCACAATAAAAAATCCCACCCTGTGCATGGTAAATTTACTTTCTCTACTTTCTATCAACTGTCAAAAGCTACAAGCTCGTGCATCATTTCAACATACACCCGGTTTAAAAAAGGAATTCTCCGCTAAGTTGTAAACAAAAATTTCTCTTTACTTTTGTTGTGGTTAAATCACTTAATATTATATGCCGATAAGCCGTTGAAGGGATTAGACTGAAGCGTGGTGAACACACGTGTCAGTTTGATTAAAAATTCAGGCAACAAATGACACTCATACATCTTCGCATCACAACCTTACATGTGTACATATTTACTCGTTCAGAAAAAGCACACATATGCAAACATGCAGAATTATATTACAGTGGAGATTCTCTCAGCGCGGTCTCACCGGATAAAATATATTCAAATATTAACGATGTAACCATGACCCAATAGAGCAAATAATTCAACAAGGATAATAACGTGATGATATGAATTTATACTTTATAATTTGAAAAAAAAAAATCCGCTCGCTGCATTAAGCAATAATCCACAGCATCGGAGCTTTGAAGACCTTTTAAGGTTTTTTCAAAAATTCTGAAGCGAGTGCTAATGAAAATTAGGGCAACATTTTCTTGAGGAAGGGTTTTACTAGAATTTTGTAAAGATTAGAATCATCCTAGTTCATATGCGCAGCAGCGCATTATAACTTACAAATTCTCACACGCAAAAAAAATAAACTAACCACACTAAATATTTAGCAAACAAACTTTTTGTACAAAACATTCTGAAACTTCAGCATTGCTAACTCTTTGCAACTTTAAAATGCTTACAAAACTCTTTTGCAACTTTGTTTTTTGTTCATGCAGAAACATCAAAGTATACTATAATTTTTTCACTTCCACCCCATGTTTGTTAATGTGTCTGCACAAGAGTGTACATATGTATGTATGTATGTAAATTGCTTATCAGCTCAAACGAGAGCGCATTACTCCCGCCTGTCATAACTTTCAAAAGCGAAGCCGTTAATAAATGTATGTGTGTATATCTGGAGGATGGCAGCCATTGTTTACCAAATATGTGGCGAAAACTTCATGCAATGCTGTGCGAGGACACACAAATTGATAAACGAGACACGCTCAAGGTTGTAACCCCTCATTACAAATGACAGGGAAAATAAGATGAAAATAATAAACTGTCAAAGGAAAATACAACAAAATATGCATTGATAGCAAAATACACACAATAAAAAACAGCAACGACAACAAAAATGAAATTACAACAACATAATACACACAGAGTGTAATGAGAGTAAACAAAGGCCTTGTAAAGTAATGAGAGATCAGCGCATCTATCTTTCCGGTTGACGAAAATATCCACGGACATAAAATATGTGCGCTATAGATATACCATAAGGCATGTATCGGGCTTTCAAATAGGGAAGATACCACTTGATATAGTAGTAGTAGAAAAAGTCCTCGAGAATTGGGTTTATCGAATTTGTTCTGGAAGAAGAAGCCGTGGAGCCATTTGAATGATGTTATATTTAGAACTTAAAAGTAAAATTTGAATTTTCTTAACCATTAGTGTATTTTTTTAAAGAAATCATATAACTCTCATTGGAAAGGCCCGATCATATCGAGCGAAGCGAAGTTCCCGAATTACATTTCAATGAAACTTCGTAGACACAAAGTGACGCATTCACGAAAACGAAGTATGTAAAACCCTACGGAAACAGAATCGGTTTGACTTGGAAAGTAATTCGCAACAAAACCTTACACCTAAGAGACCCATTTACTTTTATTGAGTTTATTGAGGTTCCAGGAATCAGGAATAATACTACGTATTTCACTATCATTACCAATATCACTACCAATTTATTATTGCATATAATTTAATTTTTTCTATTTAATCATTTCCACAACCTTGCTATTACAATCCATTGTCATTATCAATGAAATCTTTTGAATTCTTTAATGTAATCATTACCATAACCATTACAATTAGCACTAACTAATCACTATTAACAGTAGCATAACCATTACCGATATTATTATTATTACAATTATTGTCATTACCAACACAGATATCTTTAAATAATTTCTTTAATTTAATCATTCCTGAAATTACTATAAACACTAGCATTACCATTTGCCGTTATTATTATCATTACCAAGGCATATCCCGAATTTTTTAATGTAATCCCTACCACAACCATTAGAATTACCATAATCATAACCATAACCGATATTATTATTATTACTACAATGATTACCATTGCCAATAAAGATATCCTTCGAATTCTTTTATTCAATCATTACCACAACCATAATAATTAGTACTAGCATTACAATTACCATTATTATTACCACAATCGTTACCATTACCACAACCATTTTAATAACCACTAGCATTACCATAATCATTACTGATATTATTATTACCAATAGCATTACCATTACCATTACCATTACTATTACCCCTTGCATTTCATTATCATCAGGGATAACATTCTTGTTATCATAAGCATTACCATTACAACAATCATTACCATTATCGATATTCTTATTATTATCACAGTCGTTACCATCACCAACACACATAAGACTTGCCGGTAAAACTTGAGCATTCAGTCGGTGGTGTAATTACACATCCGCCCAACGGTTTGTTGACAATGTTGACTTTTCGGAAATAGGTATGTGACTTGATTTCTTAATAATGATAATATGCCAACATAGTCATCACACTAAAACGTCCAACTATGCGCTGCTAACAATTTGCCAACCTCAAGTCACGAAGTGTTTACATGAATAGCTTTTCGCTACCGGCGGAAACGGAAATGCCAACGCGTACTCTCAACACGGCAGGCATCCTTCATCATACTTCAGCATGGGCATGACAGCTGGCAAGGGATTGAGTATACGCTGATGAGCAGCCAGAAGCGTGATAAACAACAGATAAATAAATATACACGTCAACACATTACAATACACGACTTACACACAATTGGCACGTATTTCCTTCAGCTCGCACGCAGCATCTAATGCATATCAAATTACTTTGTATTCAAGCAAACAATGTGTGCGGACTCGTTTTTTTCCGTGCGGGTACACTAGTCACCTTTGTCATCGACGAAATGCTGCAACTCAATTCGGGATTCGTTCAAGATTTTCGCTCTTTCGGTAGATTTGAGAGGGATTTGTGTGGTATATATAATGAACGAAGTTGTAAATATACATCAGTAACTATATATATATATATATCTATATATATATATAATGTGTGTGTGTGTGTGTAAAGAGCATAAAACATATCTACCTAATATTTTCCATAACAATTTTCCATATGATATTTGGTATTTCCGATTTGGGATGTGCGTGAGAACACATATATATGTATATATTTTATTGTTACATTGTTATATAAGTACATATGTATATGCTAAATTATTGAGTTCGGTTCCCCATTCATCAAGTTAAGGGCATGTACTTGTATTGTATTTGCTGACAAGCTGCAAGTAACCCACATTATGCAACACTCTGTGCCCACTAAGGACCTTTATCTCATCGTAAGAGATGTCAACAAGTAATTGAGTGAACTTTGAAAAGGTTAAGGGTTTCGTAAAATGGTATCATAAATTATTTTTGTATACAATTTAAGTAAATAAATAATTTTTTTTCGATTTTTACGTTCTCTGTTGATTGATATTTTTATGGCACAATTTTTCGTCAGTTACTATGCAAATTTCTCAAGTTTTAATCTAGGAACTAAACTATAAAAACTATTTAAAAATTTTCGAAGCCGAAAAAACTTATGATCCACAAACTTTCACGAAGTAGTCCTGGAAGTATATAGCTTTATTATGCTTGAACATCTCCAAACCCGGTTCCGAATAATCAATCATCGTTGTTTTTGCTCAAAAGTGAGCTTGAGTGGCACTCATTTTACACAGAAATTTCTCCGGTCGCCTGGATGTAGTGAAATGCAGATAAAGTAGCCTCAGACATTCCACAATCCTGCATTTTGTACGATTACAGGATTCCTCTTAACTAGAAGTTATCCCTGCAATCGTCTACTCGTAGGGGAGCCGCCTTCTAGGATTATGAAGAGTTCATTCCTGAACTGCGTCGACAACATTGAATGGTATACCGATCAGACTTTGGTCGCAACAAACTTCAGACGCACAATAACCGCTATTAACAGTAGAGTCTTTAACACTTACACCGATTCCTATTAATGAATAGCGTACTTAGAGTTAAGCGACCACCCAGAGCAGACGCAGAACTCGAGTAGCTCTGAGGATCTTCGGTAACCCTTATACAACTTCGCATTGGATAATGCAGTAGATTAAACCCAGACTTACCAAATATACTATTATTGGCAAAAACAGTAAGACTGTTTAATAAACTTTTCGCGCGAGAACTTTTTCGAAATTTTTTTCTTGGTTGGTATGACTGTCAGTGACCTCTATACCAAATATCACACCAAAATAATCATTTGTGTTTAGTTTGTGTTGGTCTAACTTAAGTACATAAAATGCATTCGATTTTTACGTTGAGTGAATTTATTAGAGACTTTGTGTGTGCAGTAAAATTTCTGACGCCGAAACATTCAGGATGTTCGAAACGGCCTTCGGTGAAATTGATTGTCGCGAACAAGAGTTTTTGATTGCTAAAAATTATTCAAAGAAAATCGGGAACAAATTTTCGACGTATCCCGCCCAGGAATACCATCAACATCAACTGATGATATTCTTCATATTTTTGGGATCTTCCTACAGCAAATTTGTCTTTCACGAGCACCAATTTCTTGGTTTCTAATTAAAATCAATAAGCTCATGCCAAAAGTAAATATAGTATTTGTTATTGTTGTTGTTTACAAGTAACCACATCTTCTGAAAACCTAAATTAATTACAACTCAAATATTGTTTACAACGAAATTAATCTTAATTTCTGCTCTTTACTTGATAATTTCAGCAAATTGCTAGGCAATATCCATACTATTTGCATATATAATATGTATGTATGTGTGACTTCAATAGGCGACTAAAACCAATAGTTAGAAAGCCTATTCCAGCATTAAGAATTACCAGCACCAACACTTAGATAAGAGCTCTAAACACACACACTCGCATGCAAATACTCGTATTTCATTGGCAAGGAAACGCTCATTAGGCTCGACACAGGCTAAAAGAACATGCTTGTAGCTGCTCGGCGAAAGGCAACACCCACACTTAGACAATAGTTGACTCGCCTATTTCTAACCAAATGATTGTGAGTCAAAGTTCACTGAACGAGCGCAGGTGTGTGTATGTGTGTGTGCCCAAGCGAGGACTGCATACTCATGCAATACTGACAATAAAGGCTTTCAAGAGCACAGCCGCAACAACAGCAACAGCAGTGGTAATTAATATTAATTAGGAAGGAAGAAAGGAAAGTTTTGCAAAGCGAACTTCTGGCAGGGGCCGGGGCGGTGAAGAAATCTATAGAGCATATGACATGCTTGAGTGAATAGCGCAGTGAATAGTGGAAAATCTGTCATATGTTACTGTGTGTGTATTTGTGCTGGATCATAATGTGGTTTCCTGTTTTTCCAAAGATAAAGGCTGCTGCCCGACAGGATATGGTGTGTTAGTACAAAGGTAGTGACGCAAGCGCCATAACTGGCATGAACAAACCGTCACTGTATTTGTGTATGAGTGTAAATGCAGAGGACACCCAGTGATAATGTTGGATTCAAGAAGGTCAATTATATAAGAGAATCAAGGCTATAAAGAATCGGTTAACTACCAAGAATTTTTGGAGGTCAGCGCTCAGCCACCAGTTAGTTATAAATTAGAGAGGATCGTACTTATTAAATCATCATCCCCAGAGAATTTGGCAAACATGTTTGAGTTGCATTAAGTAGACTGTCTGAGTTGAAAAAACTTCGGGAAAGACCGTTGCCGGCGAAATCCATATTATCCTTGCAAGTTGCTTTGGTAGATTAATATCTTGTAGAAATAACGGATTAGGCTAAGAGGTTTGTGCTTTTTGGCCTCAGCTTACACCATTTGAAGATTTTACGAAACTTCACGGCCAAAGAAATCACTGATGAGTTCTAGTTTTCAGACTTCTTTGGACGAATCTACATATGTAGAGGAGCTTCTGAACCTTCAAACACCGACGTAAAATAATAGTTGCAACTATAAGAAACTAAGTTTTGTAATGATCGGCACTCAACATAGGTTTTATTAAATTTATTGCCTACTGAAGACCTACTCGAACCATTTACTGAAAATTTCTTCAAATAAAACAACTTTTGTCGTTGTTGTTATAGTGAAATGAAAAATTCTGCAGATAATGTTAAAGAATATCGCCTGTCATCCTTGATTGCGTAAAAATCCGAGTCTGTTTCAGTTATGTAGACCCAAAACAACTAATTAAGCAGCAGTTAGTAAAGAAATACGGGCACCAAATTATAACATACCTCCAACCACATTCCTACAAATATGACTGACGAACAATTTCCCGACTTTACACCAAACTTCGCTCACTCTATGCCAATTTCAATATAACATAGCCAAATCTGTGTAAGGAATGCGTGTGTGTTTGTTGGCATTATTGTGTGGTGTATGCCTTGAGGATTGATGCCATATTTACATGCTTGACTGCCAGCCGGTCACACAGAGCACTTTATCAACGCCCACCAAGCGAGCAAACACCAGAGAGCACACATGGTAGCGACGTCTGAACCCACAAGCTTAATTGTATATTATTTCACCGCAAGAAAAAAGTGTGGGAGACGAACAAAAAGAGCATGAACAATAACAGTTCTAAGAAATAACATGTGTTTGACACATTCTTCGATACGAAGATTATTGCTTATGAAACAAGTTAATGCTTTAATAAATATAAGTTATACGTATAAACATATCAACTGTTGTTAGAACAACAATTGCGTTCTCAAACCCCTCAATCACATCCCGCAAGGTAAAAAAAAAGATTAAACTTCCAAATTGTAAATAAAGCGGAAAATATTTAATGATTCATCAATATTTATTTTGTCGCCTTCAAAGTAATCCCCACCAGATATAATACACTTATGCCAAAGGTTTCCATCCTCGAAGCATTTTTCCTAAGCACTTTTTGGGATGACCTTCAGTTTTTCAGCGAATTTTGTTTTATCTCTTTGATCGACTAAAAACGGGTTCCATCCCGATGATTGTTGACTCGTTTGCATGTCAAACTTATAAATACATGTCTCATTGACAGTTATAATGCTCTTCATGATTTTGGATCCGAATTCGCTGGGTCAAGAATGTCCAAAGAGACTTATTTTTCGCTCCTCTTAGTTCAGTATGCTGAACCTCTGTGTTGTCGTCAGCTAAATCTTTTCAATGCAGCGGACACTAATGTTCATTTTATCGATGAACTTAGTTTCTTGTAATAGCTGTCTTTGACTCAGCAGGTTGGGATTAGCGTTCAAGGAAAAACAACTGGTATGAAAACGGATGACTGTTATAATGACCAAACCTAGCCGAATGACAAATGGAACAAACAACGGGTACAACTGGTATACATTGTATGTATTGGTATAAACATATAGAAGCTGCCTTCGTTCGTCAAATATTGAAGACTGTTTATCGAATGATTGAATCTACCAACAAAATGTGTAGGTAAAACCTGTTGCCATAATTGTATGTATGTATGTACATACTATACTCTTTTATGCTCAGTAGAACTGTTTCACTTCTTTGCTACCTTCGCAAGTTAATTTGTTAGCATTTTAACAGCTGTAATGTTCTACAAAAATGTAATTTTTTGACACTTTCGACCTTTTCTATAGTACCTACCAAAAAATGCATCAATCATGTGCCAGCTGTAAACAAAGTAGCTCATGTGCCTACTGTTTGCTCTTCATATTTATAAACTCGGGCTTCAAATACTGAAAAATGTTAAAATTTGTGAACACTAATCTGTTAATTTTAAATTGCTCATAATTTTAGGCCACAACTAACTGGTATAAACTAGTCGAAAATATTCCAGTTCCCGAACTATTGATTTCTTGGTTTAGTGTGAGTTTATTAAGCAAAATCCACTTACCAATGGATAAGCACATAAATTCTAAGCTGACTTTAGTGCTCTCAAAAACTACAACATCTTACAATATTCTCATATAACCAAACTTAATCTGGTCTTTGCTATTTTATTGGCCTTGTGACTTTGCTACTTTAATTGCATAAAGACACGCTAACTTAGCGCATAAAATAAGGTACAAGGAATGTATATCCGTGTTTAATCAGTTAGCTCACTGCCATCACTTTTGCTTAGATTAGTTTTCAGCACGCACCTAAGAGAGGCTGCGAATGCAACCGTGTGCTGAAAGTATGTGTTTGAAATTGTGCAAATAAAATGTGAAACATAAATAGGAAAATCGGATTTTTTCTCCACTCTTGCCTCACCTTTCCTCTTCACACGCGCACAATTAAATGTTTCAGCGTGGCATGTTTTCCGCCTTGTTGCTATTGTTAACGGTACATATATAACTTTATGTGTGTTTCGCTTTTGTTCCTCGCTTTCTGTTGTTTTGTCTTGGAATTTAGCTTGTTTTTGTCACCAATGAACAAGTTGGCCCACAGGCGCATAGGACAAACATGACTTTCCACGCAGAAATCCCTGATTGTGTGTATGTGTGTGCGTGTGTTTAAGAGTGCTTAAGCGCGTGTGTTTTTATGGCTTCTTGTGCTTAAGCAGATTTGCCAGACACTCGTGCATTTGTACGTGTACCTCGGCGTGCTGCTGTTTTTTGAACAACATGTTGGTACAACTATAACAAATATTATTCGGCCATAAAGAAAGGAGCCAAGTAATCTTCAGATGTAGTGGTAGTGGTGAGTACTTTAACGCTAAATGGGAAGTGGCGGGGAAGAAGTGTAATCACTTTCGTGGTATTATAGCTTACAAGGTGATGATTTTTTATTCAAGTATAACTATGTATAATTAAAGGACGAGAGAATATGAGTATATCTAAAGTAAATCTATTTATAACTCAAGAACGGCTGAATTGATTTGGCTGAATATTTGTGGGGAGGTAGCTTAGAACCAGGGTAAGTACATAGGATACCTTTTATCTCTTTATGTCAAAATGTCAATAAGTTAATACAACTCATAAGCACAAAAATTATATTTCAAATCATAAGAATCCTTTTTTCAAAATTCATGTTTGTAGGAAACATTTGAATACGAGTATATGTGCGTAGAATTTGTAATTTGCCAGAACCAAAACTAGGAAAGTACATTCAGGAACATTAACTTGTTAGTTGTGTGGAGTCTTGGGTTAGTTTTCACCCGATTTTATTCATTCCACCAAACGTTTAAAAATCAACCAATCGGTGATCCTAGTACTCTTTTCAATATCTTTTTTGACAGATCAGGCGCAAGTTGTGTCCAGCTGTCATGTTATTTTTGTTCAGTATTGTTTGGCATTTCCTCGTGTGTTAGTGAGAAAGTCTGAAACTGGTATTGATAGTGAGTTTCCGACAGTGGACTTCTCTATCAACCTCCCTTCCAGCTTTGATTTATCTGCAAAGAAGCTCACTCCAATCTTTCCTATCAAGATCTTTTATGAGCAACTCTAAAACTTATTAATGCATAATACCCTTATAACCCTGTTCAGAAAGTATCAGGAATTCTCAATTTAAATCTCCAAAGGAAAAAAAAAATTACCTGTCTTCCATATAAGCGGGAGATGAGAGGGGGAAATGAAGAATTGCCAATACTTTCTTGACAGAGAGTATATCAGAATTTTTAAATGATATGTTTCCTATATAGAAACATTATCTATATAGGTATATATTAATCACTGCATTTTCTGCCACATAACTCAACAAAGAAATATGTTGTGTTGTTTGCATTAACGCTACATATCTTTAAATCCTAAACTTCTACTATTACATGCAACTAGATATTCATATTTTGTACATGTATCTCCACATTTTCTTTACGCGTACTTCTCCTTTACGTGAGTGTGTGTGCACAACATCAAGTGTTATTGTTATTGTATTATTGTTCAAAACAAGACATTTACGTGTCATAATATTTACCAAATGTCCACGAATCTGTGGAAATCTCTTCAAGTTTCTATACTCTAATATGTGGAACTTTTGTTGGAGGCGGTGGCGTATGCGTAACTTTTATGCGATTGTACTTTTGCATTTATTTACATGACATTATTGGATAAATATTTGAATTTCTGGACTGTGCAGCTTTGTATCAACAATCGCCTGAGCCTGCCCTATCACACACACATATTGAAGTTATAACAATGTGAAGAAGCTGAAATCATTAGAAAGATAGGCGAACGCAGCGATGAGAGGCTATATCACCTAAAAAAATATAAAACAACAACAATTTATATAAGAACTGATTTTTGTTGCATTTAGACCGACTTTATACTTCCCTTGAAGGCGACTTTTTGTCACAAAGTTAAATAATGTCTCACAGGCTTTCGATTGTTCTAAAACAATTTGGTAAGCAAAGAGGATATAGGTAGACGCATGGGCTTTGTCTACAATAGAGTATAGGGCTTTGTCTAAACAAATAAATCATGGTTTCTATTCAAGTGGTCAAAATAACCCCAAATCCACAAAAAGTTCGGGAAATTGAAAAAAATTGAAATGCCAAAACGTATATTCGGTTTTTGTGAATCGGATCGCGTGATTTCCGGAAAGAGTTATAATACTTAGCAAATACTCGTAGCTTAAAATTAACTAAATCCCCCTGAATTTCAGATATATCTATAATTCACAGCAAAAAAACATAATTAAAAGACTGAGACTCTCAATAAAGTTCGTCCGACATTTCAAATATTCAACCATCCTGACGTAATAATAATTGAATAGCACTATATCAAATTGAAATTCAGTGCCCACACTCCGATTGCCATCACAATACTTTTCCGAAAAATGCACTCGTATCCCACTGAAATCATTAAAACTCAAATACGCATTCCAGCCAAAGCAAGTATTTCAAATAACACTTGTATTTTCCAGTTATTAAATAGTTTTATGGAAATCCACATGGAAGCCGCCGAGATTTAATGGACTCGTGCGAATGTTACCCCATTTCTGTTGCTATTTGTAAATACTCATAATTCGAGTGATAAGCCACAGATGGCTACAAATACCACATATAAATTTTTAGATGTACATATGTATGTATATATACACAAACATCACACAGATACAGAGTATGTGTGTGGAACAATGGCCAGCAAGCACGTTTATTAATATTTCTACACTGATTCAAGTTTCAATGTGAGTCGTGTAGTCGATTCTAAATATTTGTGTATTTGTGTTTTCATTTATTGCGAAGCTTTGTAATGCCTCTACCGAATTTCAAAACAAAAATAAAATAAATAAAAAATTAATATTAATAATCGTAACTTTAGAGAAATTAGTACTTCAAATATTATGTTTTATGACAACTAGAAATAAGTTTACAGAATTTAAAACTTAAATGTAGTAACTTTGCATTTGCGTTCACACTGTACATTTATTTCCCAAGCAGATTTTGTTTTGCAAACGCACTTTGCTGTTTTCATTCTTCTTCAATGTAAGGTAATGTTAAGACACCGCTTACCCGGTTATAGCCGAGTTAACATTACCTATACAGGGTAGCCACTGTCTCTCAATTCGCTGAACTATGTAAATGTGACCCATAGACTTTGGTCTTTGTTCGTCGAGAGAGGACTTTACTTTTCAATTCCATACTCAGTTCAAAGTAGCACCTGTTGGCAAGAGTGATTTTTCGTTGGGTTTCAAGGCTGATATTGTTGTACTGATGCTGGTTCCAAGATAGAAAAAAAGTATGTACCACTTCGAAGTTATGACTGTCAACAGTGACGTGGAAGTCTAGTCGCTAGTGCAACGACTGTTTGTTTGATGACAGAAAATATTTCGTCTTGCCCTCGCCTTGTCCAGTCCGGAGAAAGCAAAACTAACGGCGCGGTTCCTTAGGCCAACGGTACCAACATCATCGGCATACGCCAGCAGCTGAACACTCTTATATGTAGAAGATTGTACCTTCTCTATTTAGCTCTGCGGCTCGTATTATTTTCTCCAGCAATAGATTGAAGAAGTCACATGATAGTAACTCTCCTTGTCGAACGGATCGGAGAGCTTATACAGCCGTTAGTGGGGATACCAAGTTCAGACATAGCCGCAAAGAGGCAGTTCCTTTTCGTGCGGTCAAAAGGCGGTTTCAAAATCAAATCAAAAACGTGGCGTGTGTAAGTTGTTGATGTTCTAGGTCACACTGGCAAGGTCGAATCAGATTGTTGACGGTGGTCTTCAGTCTTTTATACAATTTGATCGATAGAACCTTATACGCGATGCTAACTAAGGAGGCTTATCTCATGGTAGTTGTCGCAGATTGTGGGGTCTCCCTTTTTGTGGATTGGGCAGAGCACACTTGAATTCCAAACGTCGGGCAAGCACAAAGAAGCTGATACATGCTCCTTATCAGTTCTTCGTCGCCGTATTTGCTTCGTTGTTCTTCAGGCGAGTAATTGCTATTCGATCTTCTTTATGGTCGTCCTTATGGAGAGTCCTTAATGCTTTTGCAGTGGTCGTCAGCCCTCAGCAGCTAAAACATCCGTCTTTGTAGCACTTCGCCGCCGGCTTTAAACAGCTCAGCCGGTAATCTACCGGCCCCTGAAGCTTTCATATTTTTAAGCCCCCTAAGAGTAGCTTTCACCTCGTCTTAGTCGAGTGGTGTGCGGACAGTGTTGGAACTGTAGATTGTTGGTGCGAGTTCTCTAATTTAGGCTTTATTTCTAATATGGGTTTATGGCTGTGAAAGCATGACCCTAAAATGGAAAAAACGCGAGTAGTGAAGGTCTCAACCCACCAACTTTGAAATTTATGTGTGTCACATATTAAAACGAAAATAACTATTCAGTGCTTGGGCTATCGCTTTTTCAGGATATATACACGTATATACTCGTACAAAGTGAGTCATGAAATGTGTTCTTCGTGTCTTTATTGATGTTTCAACGAAGGGATAGGCAACTCAAATTTAACACACGTGAATTTATATAGGCTTGTTTGCCTGTATATGTGTCTATAATATATGCCAGCACGTAGACATTTTTATTGTCGGTGAGCACATGTTTCTTAATAGTGCAAGATCCAAACGGCAAGGGAAAATCTGCAAAGTTTATACACACACGGGCATATAAATGTATTTTAGTGGTATATATATTATATATATATATGTATATATAACGATATTATAACAACTAAGTTATGTTAGCTGCCTACATATTTATCTCGTTAGCAAAACATGCAAAAGACAAGCATTTATAACATACTCGTATATACTTATTTATCAAGGCATATGCTTGTCTTCATACCTAAGTAGTCGTATATGTGGAAGTCACATACATAAATGTTGGTATGTTAGCACAAACCACTTGCTCAGTAATTCCATCGTGTTTCTTCATAACCTTATTCGTAGTCGCAGTCAGCCAGACATGTCAGCCACTAACACACACATTTACATGTATTTACAAGGGTGTATGTGTGTAAAAGCTGCAAATCGATTTTCTTCTATTTTTGTGGCCATAAAATTAGTCTCGCCTCTGCTCATTTCACTTGTTCTTTTGCTTAACAAGAATTTAATTTCGCCATAAAAATCTGCAGGTAACTGACACCCATACAACAGCATCGCCCACATATTCTTAGGTTTGTATGTTATATTTATTATATGTACCTGTGGGGTATGCTTTGAGAATTCGCTGCGAAATTCAATTTATCAATTCAAGTGTTATACTTTTTTTTTGTTTTTTAAGTTGCCTGTACCGTATTTTTAAAGGGATACTTAGAGGGTTTTTATAGATTTTATACTGCTTTTGAGCCACTGAACAACTTTTGGACGGGCCTTTAACCTAATCATTTTGAAAGTAGCACTTAATGATGATAGTACTTTATATTTTTGTTGTTGTTTTAGCAACAGAAAATTTTCCAGATAGTTGAGAGGAATATCACTGAGATGGCAGGTCTGGGTACAATAAAACTTTGGGTCCCGACTGAGAGGCATCTGAGATCTCGCAAATTATTAAAACTGTAGAAACTTACCTCATTCAAAACCTTTCCTTATAGGTGTTATACCGAAGATAGAGGTCGCATCGGATCTGTGCACAGAAAAACAGCTGAGTATGTCTGAAGGCGTCTACTATGGATGAAAGCTTGAAATTCTGAGATGTGACTTTGCAAAGCCGTGAATTTAAGTTGTTCAAAATAGCTGTTAGCTACATATATTATATCAGAGGAACTTATTAAATAAAGCGATAAACAAGTAAGGAATGTCTAAGTTCGGGTGTCACCGAACATTTTATACTCTCGCATTATAAAGTGATAATCGAGATTTCATTATCCGTCATTTACATATTTTTTTATTTTGCTGTAAAATTAATTAGAATTAAATTCTGAGAGATTTACCGATATTTTCGGTGAAAAATTAGGTTAGGTTAGGTTAGGCACTGAGTTCTTCGTGTTCGATATCAGGGACCTCGAAAAGTTATAGTCAGATCATGACAATTTTTCCACAAAGAATACCTCAGCTCAAATACCGTATTTGTGTAAAGTTTTATTCTGCGATTATCATTGGTTCCTAATGTATATATTATAAAGAGAAGGCATCAGATGGAATTCAAAATAGCATATATTGGAAGAAGGCGTGGTTATGAACCGATTTCACCCATATTTCGTACATGTCATCAGGGTGTTAAGAAAATATTATATACTGAATTTCATTGAAATCGGTCGAGAAGTTCCTGAGATATGGTTTTTGGTCCATAAGTGGGCGACGTCACGCCAATTTTCAATTTTTAAAAAAAGCCTGGGTGCAACTTCCTTCTGCCATTTCTTCCATAAAATTTAGTGTTTCTGACGTTTTTTGTTAGTCGGTTAACGCACTTTTACTGATTTTCAACATAACCTTTGTATAGGAGGTTGGCGTGGTTATTATCCGATTTCTTCAATTTTTGAACTGTATATGGAAATACCTGAAGGAAACGACTCTATAGAGTTTGGTTGACATAGCTATAGTAGTTTCCGAGATATGTACAAAAAACATAGTAGGGGGCGAGGCCACGCCCGCTTTTCCAAAAAAATTACATTCAAATATGCTCCTCCCTAATGCGATACTTTGTGCTAAATTTCACTTTAATATCTTTGTTTATGGTTTAGTTATGACACTTTATAGGTTTTCGGTTTCCGGTTTTTGTGGGCGTGGCAGTGGGCCGATTTTGCCCATCTTCGAACTTAACCTTCTTATGGAGCCAAGAAATACGTGTTCCAAGTTTCATCATGATATCTCAATTTTTACTCAAGTTACAGCTTGCACGGACGGACAGACGGACGGACAGACAGACATCCAGATTTCAACTCTACTCGTCATCCTGATCACTTTGGTATGTATGTATAACCCTATATCTGACTCTTTTAGTTTTAGGACTTACAAACAACCGTTATATGAACAAAACAATAATACTCTCCTTAGCAACTTTGTTGTACCAAATTAATTCAGTTTTTCTGTACATATACAGGGTAGGCCATTTAAAGTTGACCCATCTGGCAACGCTGTAACTTTTAACAGCGCTGACAAATCGGCTAATGTCATACCGCGTTAGAAGCGTCATTCGAAGACAATTTATACCATGGAACAGTACACTCCAAAAGAACGCGCTGAAATTGTTCAGCTTTATATTCAAAATAACTTTTCAATTGTGTTAACTCAACGTGCGTTTCGCAAAAAAAATAAAGTGAAAAGTGCTCCAATTAAGAACACAATTAAGTCTTTATACGCAAAATTTGTGAACACCGGTAATCTCAGTAATGCCAGTCATGCATCCAGACAACGCACAAGACGCTCTGATGAAAATATCGAAGCTGTACGATTGTATTGAGGAGACTCCATCGACATCGAGTTATCGCCGCTCTCAGGAATTAGACATCTCTCGCACCACTCTCCGACGCATAATTCATAAAGATTTGAAGATGTTTCCATATAAAATTCAAATGGCACAAAAACTAAACCCAGCTGATTATCCGCGACGCCTTAATTTTGGCAAATGGGCCATCGAAATGGCTGAAAACGAACTTGACTTTTGGCGAAAACTCATCATGTCAGACGAGGCACATTTCTCGTTGAATGGAGGCGTAAACAAGCAAAATTGCCGATTTTATGCCACCGAAAATCCTCAATTAATTGAAGAACAGCCTCTTTACGACCAAAAAGTAACAGTTTGGTGCGGTGTTTGCGCGAATATGATCATCGGACCGTATTTTTTCGAAGACGATGATGGAGCCACGACAACAGTGATTGGTGAGCGTTATCGAGCCATGATAACGGATTTTGTGATACCCATTATTCGCGAAAATGACATGGATAACTTCTGGTTTCAACAGGACGGGGCTACATGCCATACAGCTCGACCAACAATCAATTTATTGCGACCATTTTTCCCCGGGCGATTGATATCGAAAAATGGTGATGTTGACTGGCCACCGAGATCACCAGATTTGACGCCACCAGACTTTTATTTGTGGGGTTATTTGAAATCCAAGGTATACGCTAATAAGCCAAAGACCTTAGCTCAACTGAAAGCCAACATTCGACGTGAAACAGCCGCCATATCATCCGAAACATTGGCCAAAGTCATGGAAAATGTCGAAAAAAGAGTGCATTTAGCTGTCAAAGCTAAAGGTGCCCATTTACGCGATCTAATTTTTAAATATTAGCTGAAACAAATCCCCTTGGACCAAAATAAATTATTTTTGAAATGAACAAAAAACATTGTTTTCTTTTGTTCTTTTTTTTTAGAAACAAATGGGTCAACTTTAAATGGTATTATATATATGGAAGCAAAATTTGTGTTCACTACTGTGGTCTTAAATCCAAAAACTCTTGAATGATTTTACAGAATTGAGCTTAGCTGGTCTAATAGACCCCACAACTGATCTTACCTACTACTCACAGAATTCCATACTAAAATACAATGCTGAGATGATACTCGTATAAGCACTACCTTTCGCAGTATCGCACAGTAAAAACACACACTAAGCCCTATACACACCTTTCTGGCGAATTTTAGGTGAAATTTCGCCACTTCACGTATTCGCCCCTTGACTCTATTGGGCAAAGAAGCAGCTGCTGCGGCAATTGCCGATTCATGAAACCGTTACATAGTATAAGTATGTATATTTATTATGGTATTTAACATGTAGATGTATCCCCATACGTTTTAAGGCCGCAGCTTTACAAGGTCATGTGTGGAACGTAGTCTTGTTGGTTTCTGCTACAAGTTTTTTGAAATACCTATTTTTTCCAGCTGCAACGGAAACGTGTCAGTAATTATATGCTTGTAGATATGAGTATATATGTATAGGTATAACATTCACATATGCTGACCTGCAACAAGCATTCAATGTTTAGAAATCGTGCTCCTCTTGTTATGCTCTCGCAACATTTCGCTAAAGAGTATAAATAACTTTGGTAACACTCAAAACTAAGCAAAATAGATATAGAGTTACGTTTTATATATGTAAATGATCAGTATAGCGAAACGAGTTGAATTCCGGTTCACTATATGTCCATCCGTCTGTTCGTGTACGCTGTAAGTTGAGTAAAATTACGACATCTTGATGAATCTTAGTATACGTGTTCTTTAGCTATATAAGAAGGTCGGTATAGTGGATTGGCGGAATCGGACCTTTGCCACGCCCACAAAATATCAATAATTGGAAAAAATAGTCAATAATATTATCGAAATAAAACTGTGCACAAAAAGTGTCCATAAGGTAAGCCATCTCACGTTTAAAAATTCTCGTAATTGGACCATAATAATGTCCCATATACCAATTGTGTAGAACCCAGTTCCCATGAATGCTTTTTACCGAAAATATGAAAATATTGGTAAATCTGTGAAATTCGGGCAGAATATTATTATGGTCTAAGGCCCATATTCCTGACATACAATATATGATTTCCGTTTTTTCGCTTGAGCTTTTTCTGATATACCCAAAATGTTCGGTTTTTCTCATTGCCTGAGTTTATTTCACAGATATTTAAATTGAGTTTGAAAGTCCTTCCCGGCTTTGAGCCTTTGGAATTGCGTAAGTTGTTAAGTTACACGTCCTTACTTGTTTTCTACTAAAGTCTGTTTCTTCTTTTTTTCATCTCTTATTTTACTCAAGTCTTTTACTTTTTGCTTAAGCATCCATTAGACGCTGTAATCGTGAAAAATGAGCCGTACAAGACTTGCTATTTTTCATTGTTTTCGCCTTATTTTAAATATTCTTTTATATTTCAAGTAATTAACCATTTGTAAAATTTCTCGAGCATTAAATATCTTACACGGAAAAGGATTATGTAAATTATGCACAGCTGTGATGCTGCCTCTCTGCTAAGGTATTTATATGGTACACACGGCCTGATACGTAGATGTGGATATGTAAAGTCATAAGTATAAATGTATATCAATGGTACCCTGCAGGAAATTGTTGGCGAACTAGAGAATTTAGAGAGCCTACAAAAATGAAATATTATTCCGAAAGCATGACTATATCCCTCGACTTGGTGCACAAGTTTGAAAGATATAAATATCTGTAAAAACTTTACATATTTCGAAATAAAAATCAAAAGAGAAAAATTGTTCCCCCATTTACCTTAATACGTCTGACTAACTAACAGATACAACAACAAACTTATAGTTAAATCCTAAATTTAATTCACTAAGTGAAGTTTTTTCTACAGGGCATAATTGCGTTCACCACGAATATTAAGTGGAAATAAAAATATTTGTAGCAGACACGTAGCTCAATTTGGGCGCCACAACGTCACATACACAAATTTGTTTTTTTACCAATGTTTGTAGTTATGGATGTGGGGAAGTATTTTTGTAAGTACCCCATACTCAAACAAACCGTTAGTTTCGATGTACAGATTTCGGCACTAAGTCTGAACTGATGCAAAATGCAGGCAGAATAGAAAAGTTGATTATCACATTTGTAACAACAGTATTGCGTTACACAAAAAAATTGTATAAATCAGAACAATAATTTGTTCAAAGAATATCGTTATATTAAGAGTGTGTGAGAGAGACATGGAGGGACTTGAAAATATTGAGCTAGAATCTATCGAAACCAGTATCGTCTCCGATTGAAGTAGTTCTGTGGTGAAATCGAACTATTTCAATACACTGCAACCCATAAAAAATTGTGAAAATTGTTGAAATCCTTGAACCAAACTTTTCAAAATATTACACTACATGTTTACATGTATACTTTATATACCTAACAAGTTGTGCATATATGTACATATATACATATACATATAAGTACATAAGAATATAATAGTTCAACCTGGAAAACTCAGTAAATAATCAAAGCAAATTTTGCTGCTTGCCTGCTCCTCACCTCTGTATCACACTTTTATCCTTAATTGCATGTAGTGAAATTTTCAATATCGTTATAACAAGATACCGCGATGATAGCTCTACGACTATTGCATGACTACATGGTATGCGAGGAAATTATTGAATTTTATAAGCTGCATTATTAATTGCATAAGCTCTCCATAATAAATCTAGTATATGTTCATTCCATAATGAGTACATACATATATTTTTGGCCAAGGATACAGTGTGGTTCAAAGATGCATAACAATGAAATTATGATTGGGTTGTAGGCCCATTAGAAAAAAATTCAATATTTACAGTATTTGGCTGTACATATTTAATAACAACAAATAAAGTAGCAATTTTAATTTATACAACAAAATTACATGTAAGAAAGGGCTAAGTTTCGAGCATTTTATACTTTTGCAACTTGCAAGAGCCAAAGCCAGGGAAATACCTTAAGGTGCAAAACGTTAACCAGAGGATCGTAATTCAAGCATTTTAGAAATATGTGTATAAATATATGTATATAACTCAAACACTGACCGACACATTCGATTTAAGGTTTAATTTAATCTGTTTTTGCCAATATCACATACTATTAACATGCTAAAAGAATGTTCCCCGGGTTTCATTAAGATATATGGAGGCTGGGTCATGTTTTCGCCCTATTTTATCTATTTTAGGAACAAAGATACACTGTAATCAGTAAAAACCGCTCTCTTATTTTCACTGAAATATCTCACATGTTGGCCATATATCTGGTATAAAGTCACCTGGAAATTTGAAAATCGTTGTATTGGGTATATGGGAGCTAAGGGAAGTATTTACACGATTCAACCTTTTTTTGACACATTGTTATACCATTGTAAGGAAAGAACTACCCCTGAATTTCAAATATATATCTTATACATTAACCCATATTTGCGGTAAAAAGTCAACTATAGGTTCCGGAGTGTAAATATTCGGTACCTAGCGGCTTGAACTGTTTTTGTTGGATTTGAACAATTTTTGGTCATGACTTACTCTAAAGGCATCATTCGTGCAAAGTTTTATCTTATCGTATTAATTGTTTCTTGATTTGTATACCGGAAAAGAAAAGAAAAAATTTAAAATTGTGTTACCCCATCCCATTTCATAAATTTCTACACTGTTGGTAGGAGTTCTTATATATGTTTATATATATATGTATATACTTCCAGGCGTATTTAGTTTGGGTTTTCCTGTTAATGACGTTTTGCATTTTTTTTTGTTATTATATATCTTTTTCAATTCACCATCCTTGGAACTTATGCTTGTATATTATGGTATTACAGATGGACCGAACTGGTTCTTGGGCACGCCGACAAAGTCCTATTAAGCCAGTATATATAAAGTGCCATAACTAAGGACTACAAAACTGTAACTTCACAAAAGGATAGATCCCTGAGATGTAAAATTTTTTTTAAGAGGGCGTGGTTCCATCCCTTGAGTGGTTTAAGATACATATCTTCCTAACCACTTAAGCTAAATCATCCAAACTTGCTGTGAAGAAATATTTTTAGCATTTTTTAAACCCTGTGAACTCCCCACTCCCCATTCACTATAGAACAGTTTTGTTGAAAACTCTTAAAACTACGATAGCTCACTCAATAAATGCGCAGCAAGCATAAAATACCACAAACATGATGATAACGAGCAGGTATAAAAATTACACAATGGGCGTGGTACCGCGCACCTTTAGGTGAAATATCTATATCTCAGTAACTACTGGTCCAATTTCAATAAAATTTAGTAAGAGATTACCCAAACATACAAAACATACACTGTGAAAATGGATAATTGGAAACCGATGATTACCACTACCACTTTCCATATTTTTAAATTCCATCTGATTTTTTTAATTTTTATTTACAAACATATTTAAAATTTCTAGCATTGAAATTTTAGCAGGATAATTTTGTAATCACTTGTACCAAAAATGGGTATAATCGGGTCAATACACCCTTCAACACCCATATATATAAAATAAATATATAAATACTTCAAACTTCCGGTTGACTTACTACCATATTTATCGGTCAGTATGTAAGAAATATTCTTTTCTGTATTGTATCTTCTTGCCTAAAATTGATAGATAAAATGTTCGGTTAGACAGAATTACTTACTTTCGCACCCTTTATCACGCGTCTAAAAGTTTCATAACAGCTCGTATCTACTTAACCAACGTAGCGTTAATGTTTGCAAATCTAAAGAAATCCAAGCTTTGAGCATGAATGAAAATGCAAGCATTGAATTCGACTGTGGTTTGATGCGGAAAGACTTTGCTAAACGAATACAGGAAAAATGAATGATGAATCTCAAGGACCGTGCAACCACTGGCAGGCGGCTGTATTTATAGACACTCACAGACACATACATACACATGTAGATATGTATTTCAATGCATTGATGCAGCAGAATTGTGCAGATGAGGCCAAGGGAAGCCACGCATATGTAACGGCATTAAAATAACTAACGAATGAATGGTTATGAAAAATATAAGAAATGGCGAATGAAAATGCGAATTTATTGAAATTCACATGAAGGCCATTTTATGTGTTCTTTTTTATATTTTGGCAGCTTTGTGTATTTGCGAGTGCTGTGTTTCTCCATTCTTCCGGCCTTTTGACACATATTTCGGCAAAGCTGCATTTTTTCAATATTTTTGTATTTTTTCCTTTCGAGGAAGCAAAACAACGAAATCGACAGCCATAATTTTCCCTTAGCATTCACTTGCTTTCTGCTCTTTCCTCTCTTGTTATCTGACTTCGTATGTTTTTTGCTACATGCTTCGGAAAAATATATTCCACTTTTGCACATTCATTCGATTTTCATTTCCTTAGCTGGAAAAAAGCCAAGCAAAATCAGTTTGGTAACAGCAACATATTTTCTGTTTCTGGCATTGCTTACGCTTACAGCTATGTATACGGTACTGTGTACCGAACTAACGGGGCTAAGTGATTTCAAAGTGATTTTGCTCAATAATAAATTTGTGCTGTAACTAGGACTCTTGCTTTTTGTTTTGGTTTTGCATTTCAAGCGATTCTCTATCTCCACTCGACCCACATTTCATTCACCACTTTTGCACTGCGACTCAGAGTTGATTACTTTTAAATGCTTAACTAAATACCGTATTTCCACGTTGTTTTGCTCGGCTCGGAAGAGCATTTGTTCAATACTTATGTACATCGTGTATATACACTCGGTCATCTGTACTTATTTCTCGTAGATAAATAACAATAGCAAAGTATGTATACTTAATTTCTGAAGGTAACTCCATTAATCAGCTCAAGAGTAGCTGTGCAAACTAGGTTAGACTAGTAATAAGAATTTAAAACTAAAGTACAAAATTGATTAGGTATACACTTACAATAACGGTACATTGGCGAACGAAACTCTGTACTAGTAAAAGACAAAAAGAGAGAAAAGTTGCAAAGTAGGGCTTCTAGTATCTTAGAATTAGTACATTTTTAAGTTACTATTTAATTAAGATTGCAATTAGTAATTCAGAACGAATACTTAAAATATTGGTTATTAAATTAAGTCAATACAGTAAGTAAGAGGTACGCTATACAAACTTATTGCAGTCAAACATCGACAAATTGCTCAATATTATATTTATAATGTTTTATGTTTTCAAAAAATATATTTTATAATCGAATTCAAAACTGCCCTTCGAAGTGCTGGTGAATATTTCTAAGAAACTTTTCAATATACTTTTCAATACCTAAAATGAGGCCAATAAACATTGCTTTCCAAGCAGCTATTATTTTAAAATAAAAATTTGCTCCCCTAAAGCTTTTGATGTAAATGCAACCACAAACTGGCGACTAAAAGTCGAACACTTAACTCACCACCCTCTATTGTTAGATCTTCAGCAAACCTACATTTCCTCTTGTTTGTCGCGAAAATTCTTCGAATTTCGATGTCACAAAGGCTGAGAAAAGTGAAAGACGCGGTGCTTCAGTCATTCTTATTAAATTGCTTAAATTTTCAATTAAAACGGTTTATTTATGAAGCTATGTGTCAATAATTGTTTAAGAAATCAATGAACCGACAACGTCGCGCCGGTCGTAGAGCTTGACGGTGCGACGCAATTACGTGCTATATTTAATTGTCTCTCAATTTTTTTTGGAATCAAAAACCCAAATGCCGAAATTACAAGAAGAAAACTGGAAAATCAAAAAAAAGTACGGCGAACACTAAGCAATTAAACGGTCTTTGAAGTAGCGCCGCCCAATATCCGAAAGTATGTTTACGCCCCTAAGCAGCTTTCGGCAAACATACTCTAAGTTATGTCCGCTGAGTCTACTCAGTGGCTCATGCTCCGACCATTTGTGCATTTGGCCAAATGAATTTCTCATATACAATGTCAATATACCGTTGTTAGAATTCTTTGCATTCCATTTTTTTCAACTGCTGCGAACTTCGCATATCGTTTGCTCTGGCATCATTCACTGGCTTCCCCGGACATCAACTGAACATGGCATCACAATTACCTACTATTATCCAAAGCAGAGATGTGGGCATTGAAAGGCTCGCTTGACAAGCCTTTACTCTGGTGAATTTCCATGCACCAACGCACTTCCAGGAATGGAAGCAGAATTTGAAATTATTAACAAAGAAATTGGACATCTGCACGCATCCACCGTCTCTATCTGATGAGCCTAATGCGATATGCTTAAGCGAAGGCTGGCTCATAGAACGCAGTAAAAGGTTGCCATTACAAAGTTGAAGGCAAAGCATAGGCAAATGGACTTGGGCGACCGTTGGTTGATTTAGGCCAAATAGCAACAGCTTTTAGTAGTGGGTGTAGATTTTAACCCACAATACTCCTACTTTTAAATAGATTTCACGGGTGGATGAAAACTAAATTTCGTTATGGTAAAATTAGGTAGGAAAGACTGATTGTTTACAGAATTCAGCTGAGAAGCTGGCTTCGCCACAGAGAGCTCTTGTTCTGCATTATAAACGCACCGTGTTACAGTCTGTTAAATAAGAGCGTGGTCATGTTAATTTATAAACAAAATAATTTTATGAAACTTTCATATTTATATATACATTGTACACATTACAAACAATTATTCAATTTGGTCAATAATATGTCCAGCCACCACCGGAGTCGATAATTGCCTGCCATCTCCCAGGCATGCTTTCTACTAATATGACGGCGTATCCTAGTAAAACAACTGCTTCAGAGAGTTCAATAGGTTTTGCACCGGGCGACTGCGACGGCCAATCCAATGTAACGATGCCAGATTGAGTTTTCCACTGAGTACAGAGCTTGCTGCGGTATTTAGGATCGTTGTCCTCCCGCAGAATCCAAACTTAATTTTTTCTGATGAACTGGCAGTTAGCAGTAAAGCCTTTTAGTAAATTTTTGTCATTTTCTCGGTATTTAGGGTGTCAGTAAAGAGGTACAAAGTGCCGAATCCCTACTTTCAAAAGCAGCCCTTTATTCCATGTTGTACGGTCTGCTGAACAAGCCAGGTGGAAGTTGACCAGGCTCGCGTGAGGACAGAACGTGCCCATATAGAACATTCATCAGGAAAAAAGACATTTTCAAAATCTATATCAATATTCTCATTCGCCCAAGCGAGTCGCTTTGTCACAAGTTTTTCAGTCAACAGAGGCTTCTTCATTGTGTTGCGCCATTTCAGATCATAACTGTGAAGAAGGGTTGGGATAGTTTCGTAGGATATATCTACACTTTTGCCATTAATTTTACTTGTCCTTGCCGCAGTGTTAAAGCAGGATTCCGCGAAAACAGATTCACTATTTTTTTCATCTTTTTTATTCACTTTTCCTATCAAACCACGTTCTGGTAAATCATCGACATTTTTAGCCACTATACATCGCTGTATCTACTTCTGTACAAATGCCTTCGACTTTCTCATATATAGCAGCCGCCGATTGCGACATTTTAGGACCTTTCGGGTGAATGCAAAGGAACACAGCTTCGTAGCTAGACGCGTACTTGGCACTCATGCCACTTCAAAAGATCAATGATAACTGAACCTTTGTTGACAATGCATCTATGTTAGAGCGAAATCTTTCATTAACTGTAAATGTATGTATTATCCACGGAAACACATTTACTCATAACGACAAGAAATATTGAGGCAAAAAAGTACTAAATTTGATCTACCATAAACTGACTCAAATAGCGATCTAGAAACACTATGTCCATCCATGTCAGCGTAATCCATTGCAATTATTAAATCTCTATAAAATATGACTTACTTACATAAGATGTAAAAACCCATCTGCAAGGTATAAAAGTGGGTACCCGTGAAAAGCTCGCTTAATTATAAAGCCTTCTAATTATATAATCTCTCGAACTTGTCAAGCATCGGCGAAAAGGATTCTCTAAAATACTTTTAACTACGATATCTTTTTGGTTATGCAGATCGATAATTGTTGTAACGCACTGATGTGTGTATCTTTTTCTCTTTACCAGTATAGTGGAATTAGCGTTTACCTAGAATACCTTTATCAAATTTCGACTCTTTTAAGATACTGCTCTGAACCGATAACCAACATTAATCTTCATCTCCAAGACGTCATTTTGGAACTCTGATGCCAAATGCTATAGTATTCAAATTCTGTTGAACTGCGTCATTCTAGGGAGTTTTGAATTTTGATAACAGCTGAGTTAGCCTCGGAGCCTTAAAGAAGTGTGAAAGGGTCAGGCTGAATAGAAATCACATCGATAATTAAAAGGTTTTCAGGATGAAAAAAACACTTTTTTCCTCACATTTTTAAATTGAAGTTCGACTGATATTTGACGCACATTTTTGCTAATAGTTCGTTTTCAAACCTTCGCTGTAAGGGTACGACGGCACAGCAGTCTGTAGACGCAGTATTAAGGCCCTTGGATCTATGTTTTCGAATAGGGATCACATCGCCTCACTAGCACCCGGTAGTTTATTGGACTTCATCAATGCGCTGGGGTTAAGTGAGTGATTTAGGAGAGGGCACAATAGACCTGAGGTCGCGGTGCATTCCCCATCTATCAATCTAATCTAATCTTGGGTGCTATGCTCTACCTTGGAACATTAAGCGAAGGCCACGCTCACAATTAATTGCACTCTTACCTCATTTTAATCAACATAAATAGTTCGGAATTGCGATTCAGTGCAGAATGAGAGCAATTTATTACTTACAATTATCCAGAGTTTAAGTTTACTCACCCACATTAGGAACAGTGTTGTATCTCGGGACTGCATTACGTGACTTTTTATGACACTGAAAAAGAAATACATCTTATGAGCAATTTGCACTGCGTCAAGTGGATCGATGAGAACTGCGAGATGTGAAATTAATACGGCGAGGGGAGAGCAATGAAAGTAAAAGTGACATGCCAATGCAGCGATTGGCAGAATTTCGAAAGTCGAGACCAGTCATAAAGTTTTTTGGTTCTATTTGGAGCAGATAATTTTTTATCTTGAGGGAATCTGGAAATAGTCCTCTAAGTTTTTCTGAAACACTTGAATATTAAACGCAGCGGTGAAACTTCGTTTATCAATTACAGCGAATGAAGAATGCGATTGAATGAATGTCTTTCGTTTTTGGTGTTCGTCTGCTTTGGTGATACTCACTTTGTTCTCAAGTTGCCTGGTTGACGATAGGATTTCCATTGCACGCAAAGTGCATCCTTATTGGACCAACGAAAGCGCTAAATAGTGCTTGAAAAGTTTTCAAGCTGATCCAGCCGTTAGTTGATCCGTGCTTTCCTTGTGCGCCAAACTACTACACACAAATATTTGTTTATAAACTATGCAACGAAGCGCCACTTGCAAGCTGTTCCGTAGACAATAAATACAGCAACAACAACTTGGAAAAAGAATGTGTTCTTGGCCACCAAGTGGAAAGCCATGCTGTCGAAGAAAGTGGAAAAAATGAAAAAAGTTCTTGGCGCAGGAGCAAACGGCGCGCCAGACAGCGAAAGTTGCGGTTTTAATAAATGAAGTATGCGCGCTAACGGGATACTGGGTAAATCATGAATTGTGTGGGCAAAACTTTGGCAATTATAAAAACGCTACCGTTACCCAATGTAATGGCAGAGCAATGCAGAGCACGCCAGTCGCGCTCATCTCCAGCAATTGTGGCTGTGAAAAAACCAATTTGGCTTACGACGTACATATTTTACCGTTTTCTGGCGCTATGCTGTCTTCCCTGTATTTCATTGCACTTACTTTCCTTACTTTAGAGCAAAAGTTACTTGGATGAAGGGACTTTTTCCTAAGAAAAATAAGTTTGGATTACAGTAAATCACACTTTGCGCGTTGTTTTGTTGGTCAAGAACAGAAATAGCTGCGTGAGTAAGTGTTTAAAAGTCATAACGCAGACAGTTGATAAAATGTATAAATTCATTTAAACTACCGTTATAAGAGTTCGCGCTTTTAAGTGTTGGAATGGCGCATAAACAGTGAAAGGTAATAAAGAGGAGACTTGACCGGCGATGTAACTGTCGCTTCATCTCTTCGCTAGTGGTCGAAGTTCCAAGCACAATTATTTTGTCCTTGGTCTTTCCATAGAAAAAAAGGATATCACTTTCACTACTTCGACTTGATTCGCAAAGCTATGTTGACATGGTTATATTAACCTATAGTATATAAGTAAATATAAATTGTAGAATATAAACATAATAAACCAGTCGATTTTATAAGTGACTTCTGAAAAGTCCTTTTTGTGCTTTCGAAGAGAATCCTGTTTCACATTGGCTTAAACTGTTAACAACGATATGTTTCCCTAAATGGAATTGCGCTTCGGATCTTACTATTCGGTCATTTGGCCTACCCAACTACGAGTATTCGCCGCCTTCAATTGACGCTCGAGTATATATTTTTTGCTTCGTATTTTTGTAGAGTTTCGAATAATTTTATTAGAATTAACATTCAGAACATTAGCTTCACCGTGAAATTTTTTATACAACAAAGCCAGTTTTACAATTCTCTTTAAATATTTATATCCTTTTTTGTATTGTGCGACCCTCATTAATAGGCACATTCTTAGGTATTGGCGACTTCCCAATTTATAATTCGTTATAGACAACTTCTCCAACTTCTTTTCATGTAAAATGTTATGTTAGTAGTATTGTTTATAGGAAACTAAAGACATTGATGTTATTCATAATCAAGCAGATAATTAAAGTATGATCCATTTCGAGGTTCCCTACTTTTTTCAAGAAAAAACTCATAAACTTCAAATTTAAATGTTTATTATCATTGGAAAGAACATTCTTTGGCATTTATTTTTTGAAGATTATCTCTTTCAAATGTTGGCCCCGGCTACGTCTCAGATGGTCCCTCCGTTGAGTCCAACTTTCGATAACATGTTCGGGTATTTCGACTGGTAACTGGCGAATGATACGCGTGCTGTTTTGTTCTAAGGACTGAATGGCGGCGGGATTGTCCGCATAGACTTTAGAATTTACATAACCTTACAGGATAAAGTCTAACCGTGTGATATCCCACAGCCTTGGTGGCCAATCGACTGGTTCAAAACGTGAAATTATATGCTCACCGAATTGTTCTCTCAATTAATCCATTCATTGATGCGATCTATGGAAAGTGGCTTGTTGAGACCAAATGTCGCCGAGATCTCGAGTTTCAACAAATAAGCATCAAATAAGCGGTTATAATGGCGCAATACACCCAATTTACGGTTGCGTTCTCACTAGCATAATTTTTAAAGAAATATGGACCGATGATTCCACCCGTCTACAAACCGTTGTATTTTCAGAATGAAATGGCAGTTCTTAATCATTTCAGGTTTATCTTCGCCCTAAATGCAACAATTTTACTTGTTTACCCACCCATTGATCTAGAAATGGGCCTCATCGCTGAACGAAATTTGGTTGGAAAACGTCGAATTTTCTTGGAACTTTTCAAGACCCCATAGAGCGAAGCTATGTCGCTTGAGCAGGTGGGCGGTGTAAACTTAGTCAAATCGTTCTTTACGTTAGTTCAAATTGCTGCGAACGGTGCCGAATCGACTACCGACGTTTTTCGTGTACACTGTCAACTACGGCTGCTATATTTTCTTCACTGCGTGCTAGATGTGGGCTGTTCGGTCGAATATCATCCAATAATGATTGCTGGACCTCAAGATGGGCGATGGTATTACGAATAGTACGCTCAGTAGGCCGATTATGTTAACCATAAGTTGAGCGAAGTTTAACGATTTGTAAACGTTGTTCAGGCGTAAGTTTTGATGAAATGTCAAACAATACTGAACAAAACTAACATGAGAACTTGACACGACTCACGTGTTTTCTCTCAAAAACCCTCTATTAAAAATATACATCTACTTGGATCACCCGTTAAATGTTGGTCGGGTCGATAGGATACCTTTGTTCATCAAAGAAATCAACAACTGTCGAAATAAATTTCCCTTTCCGGTTTTGTACCTCTACTTCCCACCACACAAACAACTGTTCGGATACAACGAATAAATAAGATAACTCTTGGCTATTAATTGCCATTATCTTCCAATATTTTTACTGCAGTCTTCCTTCTGCCTGGCCTTTATCATCTTCTACACCACAATTGACTAATTATTGGAAATAAATCAATTCGTAATTCATTATAGGCCATCAATTTTATAACAAAGGCAAGCCAATGATGCGAAATTAAATTGATTGCAAACGGACGGACAGACACACACACCTGGAAACTTAAATGACATGAAATCTATACTCGTCGATGTGAAAAATCAAATGTCCGCACTCGTTGACGGCGAGCCCCATCCGAATTCACACAAATCATGGGTAAAGTGTCAGCAAAAACATCCACTACACCTGAGCCGTCAAATGACATTCGCAGCCGCTGGGGGAGTGAGCCGTAACCTGAGGCGTTATTCTTAAATTTCCGACACTGACTGAAAGATAACAGTACTCAACCAGCCGGCATGTCAGCGCAAGCGGCATCAACATCAAACATCGCGTCAGCGAGTCCGTCAGTCAGCCACTCAGTCAGTCAATTCAACGCAGTGTCAATTCTCCAAGCGAAGATGCTTTGCGCGCGTTAACGGAAATACCCAGAAATATTGCGCCACTCAAAGTTGTTGTCGTTTGTGCCGCCGGCCACATTGCAAATATTTTTTCAATAAATATATTTCTTTATGTATTTATTTACCAATTCACTTATGTAACTATCTGTTTATAGCCTAATGGGCGGAGCGCAGTCTGCCACTTGGCAGGTTGCCACTAACCGTTACAATCGGTTATAAATATTTATACACAAAATATGCTTGCTTCCAATTCAATAAACTCAATGGAATATTGTTTGTGCAACAATTGCTGTGTGCACCAAGGAGCACACACATGCTGAGTAAAGCAGTATTTGAGGCTTGCCATCAGCCACTGAAAATATTTTCGTTTCCTTCTTTGGGTGCTTTGCTTTCTCCCTTTGGTCTTAGTTTTCCGATCCGCTGCAACATTTAAGGCAGTCAGCGTTGCCAAGCATACTAAGACGTACTTTACTTGTAACTTTCTGCAACATTTCTCCGCCTGAAGCTTTCCTTTGGCTCCGTTTCCTATCGATTTCTGGTTAATGCGATTAAATTTAACAATCTGTCGATTTGATATGAGCTATTTCGAATTGGTGATGTATAACCGCTCTGGATTCACAGAAGCGTCTTACCTTTCAGACGGATAAAAAAATGTAATGTTAACCAAAATTGTTACCTTTAAATGTTTGCTTATGTTGAGGGCAATGGTTGAGTCAAATTGTTTACCAAATCCAATTAATAGATCAAACGCAAGCCTCTAAAAAGTAGATAATAGACATCCAGACTTGCTAATTGCCATAAAGGTAGCAGTAGATCTACTACTCCATAGCACAACCTCCTTCGGAGTGGTGACTATCCACTCCGATATTAGTTTAGCAATATTAGCCTTGAGTTCACTAACTGTTCGAATGGAGATTCGTTCTAGATTCGAAAGAGGGGTAATTCGAAAGAGGTCTAAGGAGTTCTTCGCTCTTACCAAGGTCCATTTTTCAATGCTTATAGAAGTGTTAACTGGACACTATCTAATCGGAACCCATACAGTGAAATTGAACATCTACCGAATGCCAACTGCATCAACTGTTTTGAAGATAATGAGGTGGAAACATCTCAACGCTTTCTCCTCCAATGTCCTGCTTTTGCCCAAACAAGACAAAAACATCTCGGGTCTCATACACTTAGACATCCAGGTAATATCGCGAAAGTATACATAAAACACCATTTCGTTGTTTTATACTCTTTTTAAGCTAAGTTAAGAGATCCCTTAAAGATCCATCTTCCGAACACCACTTTGCAACCTTAAAATAATAGTTCACTTCTTTTCATTCAGGGAACTCGTACCGCTATATTATCAATTTTGCACCGATTTAAGATCTGGAATGGAAAGAGTTTTCGCTTTTTACCCTAAGGTCCTCTTCACTTGAAAATTTAGGTGGATCGCTGTAGCAGCAAGTGTTGGAGATTGGAACAAGAAAAATGATATACATAACATCATCCCGAACCACTTAAATTTAATTAAATGAGGCTATATCCTACCAAGGTTAGATTTCTACAGCCCCTTCTCGGTAAGAAGTGTAGGGGGAGGATACCTGATGAAAGTTAATATTATTCCCAGTGGGAAGATATATCTCATATTAGATCGAAATCAATAACCAGCTACAAAATAACAAAACTAATACGGCTCAAGGATGATAAAGGTAGAACTAAGAACTTATTACATAGTTCAAGGAATAGTACAAATTAATTGACTGTCCATAAAAAGCATAAGGAGTGACTTTTAAAGCATCAAATGGTACGAGCGCAAAAATTAAACGAGACATTAAGTTCTCTGTTTACAGTTTAAATAGATTTCCATCGTATGAACACACGCCCACATGGTTTACACAAAAAGGTTCAGTTGAAGGTCCCAAACGAGATTATAAAACCTTAAACTCGAATTTGTGAATTAAGGTTAGAATATCATAAACACCCACACGAGTTCACATAACCTTAAAGTCATTTGTGTAAACAATTTGTTGTTCTTGTCCTTTTGTAACCCAATTATTAAATCACTTTTAATCCCGCCCCTCAATACACTTTTTATTGCTTTGATATCATTTTAGTAAAGCAAAATGTTTCTTAAATAAAACGTATTGTCCACAAATCGCAATACCAAAAGCTTTTCTCAACACTTCACCAGCACAAATATGGATAGCAAGCAACCCGCTGCATTGACAAGAAAATTGCCTAAACTCCAAAGCTAAGAGTACTCCAACCAAGAGTTCTCCTCATCCTTCCATTGCGCCTCCTCCTCTGGTTCTCATCAGAGATTATATACTTTCTCTTACAATAGTTGTTGGCCCACCCAGGCATTTATAGCCGCCTCCTACTTTGACAACCCTCCTCTCTGTTAACTGTAATTAAACATTCCACAGCAGGCTGCTCCCCTTTGGGCTACACAAAAGTGCGCTACAATTTAATTTCTTATCGTGATTGGGAAAAATGCTGAAATACTGAAATACTTCATTCCCATTTCAGACAGCTCTCAATTCCACACCCTCTTGCAGATGACACCCCAATTTCCTGGCCTGAAATTTATTAGATTACTTTGCGCCATTTTGAGATTTTATTTATTTGTGCATTTGTTGTAGCAGCATGGAAGCGGTATCGCTATATTAGCGCAAATTATATTTGCTCGGAGTCGAGTCAGACATCGAAGCGTAGCGTCTCTATGCGAGTTTTACTTGTTAGACGCGAGTCTGGCGCAACGCTTTCTTCATAAACAGTGAGTACGTTCCTGCGCGCCCTCAATTACCTGCAATTCCAGCTGCTTCATTCATTCCGTCGGTTTAGCAAATTTTGTTTTAATTATTACACCTCCGTGGACGCTTTGAGATTTTGAGCGCCGCCAGCTCTTCTGACACGCCAGTGGACTTGTATCTGCTGTTATTCTTGCGTTTGTTATTGTTGTTATTTAATTTTCATAAATTACATTACTGCACTTAATTGCGCCGAGCTTATTTACTTCGGTTATCATTTACTAATTAAATACGGAATTTCTCTGCGTCAATCCTTCACAGGATACTTTGGCTAGTGTATCCTTTTAATTACTACTCCATTAGTGATAATCAATATGTTCTTAGTGAGCAAAGGTTGTAGCGCATCAACGTCGAAAAAGTTCTTTGTTTAATCGAACGCGGCGCAGTCAAATATTTCAATGAGTAATTTTCAATCTAGCAAAGAGATATTGATTAATTTTACATTAAGTTAAAGGTTTTATTCTGTTGGAGTGATCTGATTTAGATAAAATATGAATCGGTTTGTGCGATAACGTGTTGCCATTTTGAGGGCAATTTCATAATGTCACTCTCATAAAGAGTCGATTTGAAGAAGCCCCTCTTGTAGCGAATTTTTCTCCAGTAAAATTATTTGCCATAAATAGGGACAGGAAGTAATCACTTGGTGCTAGACTCGGACTATGAGGCGTGTGTATGATAACCTTCACCCAAACTGCTGGAGCTTCTGGCGAGCCACTCTTGATATGTATGGACTGGTGTTGTCCTAATGGAACAAAACAAAAATGCTGGCTAGCTACTTCTGGATGATTGCTTCCCATTCTCAGACGGTCTAGTTGCTGACGGGGCAGGTTCGAATTAAAAGTTTGACTGCAAGGGAGCAGCTCATAATAGATAGTTACCTGTCAATCCCAACAAACACATAACAAAACTCTACCGACAATCAATCCCGCGATTAAACCACGACCGTTTTCGTTTAGCAGTTCCGCAAGTGACCCACTTTCCATAACCAGTAAACATCCGCTTCAAAAATGAAGCCATTTTTTCTTTAACACGTTTGGCACCCATTCATCGAGTTTCGTTTAATATCCAATCTTATTTAACTGATTCCAAACTGGTTTTTGTACAATGTTTAGCTCCTAAATGATCGGTACAGTTTTACAAGACCATCGGACTCGAAAATTTCTAATATTTTATTGACATTTTTGACAATTCTTTAGTGGTGTCTATCCCTCACGCGTGTTTAAACAATACTGAACCAAACTGTGAAAGGTTTTTTTGGAACATTAATGTTTATTAAAATATGGAAAGAATAGTTTTAAGAATTTTTATTTTTGCCGTACTTATGTACATATGTATATATACAAGTATGTAACCGACTTGAGAGACGCTCTAAAGTTCAAATCAATTTAATCCAAACGCAACCTTATTTTTGATGGCAATAGAAGTCAAGCAATTTTGGTTAAAGTAAGAGACGATAAAATTTGTAGAAACCAAATACTTACCCACATATAAATATATCTACAAACATTGTCCATTATTTTAGCAATCTAGCAACAAAAACTTGATTTCACTTCATCCTCGCATTAGTCTTTTGAACCACACGTACACTCAATCACACACACATAAGCAATCAATCTACCCATTCATTGCATGCAGAAGAAATTCAACAATTCTGCAGATCTATTTCTTGCCAGACCAAAGGATGCTTATTAAATGCTCCAGATACCAGAAACACGTACAAATATTCAATAGAGTCCTTGATAATAGCACCCACCCACATGCTGACGCCTCAACTTCGTATCGCACAGTTTCATTCACTTCAAATCGCTTCAGTCATTTAGTCATTCAACCATTGACAGATAACACGCCTCCACTTGCACTCTACAAACGCTCAAAGTCGTCTGTGTGTCAAAGGAGCTGCTCACTTTCGGAAGGTATTCGAGCACGCTGTCTATATAAACGTTGCCAGCAGCATCTGCCCTGAAGAATGAATGACCAAGCGGCGTACTGCCACACTGACTCACTGACACGGCATATGCGTGCAAAATATGTGCTGTGTAACGAAGGAGTGAATGAAGCAAATGTGAAACGTTGGATCGTATGATATGTACTTGTAGGTTCATAAAGGGTGAATATTTTTGGGTTAGATGTTTCCAAACGGAAATATAAAAGCCGAGAGTGTAAGAATATAAAGGATACTTTTTGGAAAGTATAGAATTTAACAGCAGCATAACTGTCAAACCTGCAAGCCTGCTGTCAAAGTAAATAGGACTCTTGACACTTATTACCTATAAAATATGGAAAATTACCCAATAAAAACTCACAAAAGAGAAACGTTCAAAAATCAGGGAAAACGATTTTTAAAACTCTCTTCATCTGCGGAAAACATATTTTAAGGATTTCACCATCGAATCACAATCAGTGCTGGGGTCCGGGTTAACGGTTAGGTAAATAATCAAAATTGATATCTTAAATATAACCATCTTAAAGAGAGACTACATGCTCTCTTGTATCCATAAAATGTTCTTACTGGTGTAGTTTGCATGACGACGATCCACACTTTTCTAAAACTTATGATGAAGACAACGGAACTATCAATGATAAGCACTACGGACAAGTGATTCGAGAGTTTCTGGTTCTCCAAATTAGTATCAGTCACCTGGGAGCTAAATGGTTCCAAAAGAATAGTTGAACAATCCATACAGTGATTGTTGATTCAGTCTTTTGACATAAATTTTTCATAAAAGAATCTCATCTTGAATTAGGTCTCACAATTGAGCACCAAAGTCACATGATTTTACTCCTGTAGACTAACTTATTAGTCTCAACAACCGCGCCGTTCTGCTTTAAGTTCTGCTTTTTCCAGAATGAATACGAAAGCAAAGCAAATGGACCTGATAGTTAACGGGGACAAGACGCAATATCTCCTGTTATCAAACATACAATCGTCACACTCACACTTAGCTATCACATCACTGTTGACAGTCATAACTTCGAAGTCGTAGACAATTTCTCTCTTGAAAATAGTGTTAATAGGAACAACAATGTCAGCCTCGAAATCAACGCAGAATAGCTCTGGCCAACAGGTGCTACTTCAGACTCAGGAGGAATTGAGACGAAAAGTCCTCTTTCGACGAACAAAGCCCAAATTCTACAAGTCACTTATCATCCCCGCCCTGCTATATGGTGCAAAGGCATGGACGATGACAACAGCGTTAGTGAGTCAGCGTTACGAGTTTTCGAGAGAAAGGTTCTGCGGAAGATGTATGGTCCCTTGCGCATTGGCAACGGCGAATACCGCAGTAGATCAAATGATGAGGTGTACGAGATATACGACGACATTGAAAGACAGCAACTACGCAGACTAGGTTATGTCGTCCGAATGGATGAAAACACTTCAGCTGTTAGAGACCGGGGAAGCAGAAGAAGAGGATGACCTCCACTTTGTTGGAAAGAGCAGGTGGAGAAGAACATGGAATCGTCAATTGGTGCCAAATAGTGAAAAGGAAGAACGACTTCCACTGTGAAAAACATGGCTATAACCGCGTAAGCGGTGATTACGCATATAAAGAAGAAGAAGAAGACAAACTTATTTGGGTATACGTCAGTGCAAGAAGAAGAAGGCAGAAAGGATAGTTTTCACATGCCCGAATTTCTTTAAAAATTTCAGCTAAACTTTTTCAATTTTGCACCAAAGTTGTAAGAGTATACATACCTCTAAAACAACACCCTGCACGTGCATGAATAAGAGAATATAACATATGCCATATGCATATGTCTATGTATTCAATATACCACCCACATGATTTGCAAATACTTATAGGGTCTAAGATTTAGAACCAGATAAAGTGTTGCAAGGAAGTACGTACATACGCACTTTGTACACTTATACTACACACCCCCCACACAACCGGAACTAGTTAACCGTTAGTATGTATATGTGCGTCGCTTGACCTCTGCCTTGTCTGACTGTCTGGCAGTTAATGTGCGTATAGAATTGCAGGCATTACTGTGGAATCTAAAAGCATTTTACCAGATAAATCTTAGCTAAGTGTCGCGGATGAAGGGGGAGAAGAATGCGAGAAAGAAGAAATCGACGGAAGACATTTCCTTATCATTGACGAATATGTGGCTTCTATCTCTTAGACATATGCTTACGCGAGTGCATAAACATTTAAACAGCTTAAGTTTATTTACAGGAAGAATCCGATTTAATTGGCAGTATAACTGTAGGTTGTAGCGGTTAATGCTAGAAATAAAGAATTGTTTGCCAATTACTTAGATTATATTACATCTCAGATAGGACAACGCAACAGCAATTTTGATAGATGAAAATATTCATACTACGTTTGATAGCATCAAATCCAAAGATGAAATCAGTAAATAGATTTGGTGTTATTGGTCAAATTGGAGAAAGTGAAACTTGTAGGTTCTGGAGCAGCACGAAAAATGTATTTAACCAAAAACTATAATCTAATTATTTCCAAATTGGAAGACAATAATTTTGTAGAACATTTAACTTCATATTTCTCCTTATTATAGACGAAGTTATTATGAAATCTATGAAAAATGTAAGATCGATGGAGTGTCAAAATATTGTTCGGTAAATTATAATTAATAATAAATAATCCTCTTTCACTGCATCCATCGGCAGATACTGAGTACTTTCAAAGCTGGAGTGTTCCCATACACCCGGACTACCTCGTACAACTCATTGCTAAATCGACTGAGGTTTTCGTCGTTGGTCCACAAATCATCCGCAACACTTTTCTCTCGAACACTCCCAACGCCGAATCATCAAATGTTATCATTGTCCATGCCTCGCACTATACAGCAGGACGAGAATTATGATGGTTGGGGTTTTGTTCTTCGAGAGAGGACTTTACTTTCCAATTGCCTACTCAGTCCAAATTAGTATACCCATACTCTTCACTTCCTTATTCATTCTGGAAAGATCAGATTTAGCGATGCAATTATTGAGGCCAATTATAACAATATCATCGGCGAACGCCAGCAGCTGTGACACTTTTATAGAAGATGGTACCTTCTCTGTTTAGTTCTACATCTTGAATTATTTTCTCCATAAGTATTTTGAAAAAGTCACACGTAAGGGAGTCGCCTTGTCTGAAACCTCGCTTGGTATTGAACGACTCGGAAAGGACACTCCCGATCCTGACCGAGCTTTTGCCATTGTTTAACAAATTAATAACGATTTAGTATAAGATAATGTCACTTCCTGTTGAATTTTCCTGTGGCAACTTGTTGATGCGTTATCTGCCTATATAACTTATAGCCCGCAGTTAAATGCAAATATTTTCTCCCAAAGTTTCTCCACCTTCAGTATTATTGGAAGATCCATCTAAGCCTTTAAAGCTGAAACATATACAAAATATTTTTTGTATTTTTATATATTTTTTTTTTGCAAATTTTCCGAATTTCTTAACATTCAATAATTTGTCTTAATCCACCAGACAAATAAATTATGAAGTAAGTGAAATGTAAATTTTGCTTAAACCCACGAAATGAGTTCCCAAGTTCATCGAATATTCGCCGACGAGTGGATGAGCTAAAGCTCTCACTGTCAATACAGTAAAAAGTAGATGTTCAAACTTGCAAATTTTGGTTTTGTTTTCCCCTAACTCCAGCGCAAGTTAAGCGAATTTCCACTCCCGCTATTATACTGTTATTTGCCTTCTATTTCGTGCTTCATCAAATGCAAGCTGTTGCAAACTAAATTCGGCAATCAAGTCACGTTCGCCGGACGCGCCTATTTCGAGTTCATGCCATGGCTGCTGGTAATCTATTGGCTGCAAACAACGCTTGGTTAGTCTACCTTGAGTCTTTCAGCGGCTTAACACGCAAAGAAAGTATTGGTATTAAAGTGCTTAAGCCAGTAAAAAGGCGTTAGTTGAGGCAAAGTGAAGTGCCTCGAAAATTTTCGTCGAGAGAACACATAAGCTTCGAAGGAAAGGGCATGAAGGTTTGAAAAATTGTACGTGAGTTGTTGAAAATTGAATGTGTTGTATGAAGGGAATCTGAAATTTTATTTCAGCAAATAAAATTTAATATTAAAGAGGTTGATGCAGGTCTAATATACAGCTCCTTGCGATAGTTATTAGCAGAACTAGATCATGCCATCGATCTTAAACTCGTGTTACTTTCCGGTACCTTTTGTCTTCAAAAAAAAAAATGCTAACCCTTTTTTTAACTGTTATACCAAGCGTTATGACTGGAGCTGATTTGGATCACGATTTTAATACCAAAAATAGAGCTACAAAAAAGTTTAATGTCCACTGTATTTTTTTCGATCTCATTACTATACACGTCATTTCACTTACGCTAGAAACTGAGAGCTTTTAATGATACGAGAAAGAGAAAGAGAGATACCTACATACAAGTAAAAGAGTAATTATTATATCTTTACTTAAATAACCCTCAATCCCGATTCCTTCTGATATGTGTCATTAATCCAAAGTCCTCTGCGGTATCTCCAGGAGATGCTTCGATGGCTCCAAATTTTAGATATAACAGATCAATTGAAAAGTTCCCGGCTTCTAAAGGAGAATGTATAAAATTGACAACACTCGGATCATTGGTTTGTGAATTTTATCATTTTAAGTGAAGCAACTTTTGTTATTGTGAAAAAAAAGTAATTCCGCGTGTTGACAAATATTGCTTTTTGACGGAAAAATACAGTTGAAGCAATTGGTGACGGGTTCGGGATACTGCCCCAGGAAAATCAAGCATTAAGGATTGGTATGTTGAGTTTAGACGTGGTTAAATGAACACCGAAGACGGTGAACGCAATGGACACAAAAAAAAAAAGATTGTTACCGAGGAAAACATCAAAAAACTTTACAAACTATTTTGGATGGCCGTTAAGTGAAATTGTTCGATATACCAGACACCTTAAATATCACTAATATTTCTGGTGCTGCGCGAGCTCACCTTTGACCAAAAACAAGGACGAGTTGATGATTCGGAACAATATTTGGAGATGTTCAAGCGTAATAAAGCCGATTTTTTGCATCCAGATGTGGCAACGGAAGAAACATGGCTCCATCATTTCACTCCAATGTCCAATCGACAGTCATCCGAGTGGATTGCAATTGATGAACCCGCTTCTAAGCATTGAAAAATGAAACAGTAAGCTTTAAAGAAAAAGAAAAGGCTGTTTCACCAAACCAATGCACCCTGTCACGAGTGAGTGAAAAAGATGGCAAAAATCCATAAATTGGTTCCGCGTTCAGCGTATTCTCTAGATTACGTCCTCTGCAACTAATTCCTATTTTCAGATCTCAAAATATTGCACACTGCGAAGAAATTTTCGTCAGATGAAGAGGTGATCGCCGCAACTGAGGCCTATCTTGAAGCAAAGGACAATTTAAGGTCCCTCACATACCATCATCAATATACATATATATATTTGGTAAGATCGCCGACGTCTCTTTATAGGTATTACAATCAAAGACATTTTGATACAATTCTTTTTCCTTCGACAAAGTATAATTTTTGAGCATTCTTAATGGCTAGGTCGAAAATTTGAAAAAATAACGATTCTCAACATAATCATCTTTTACCTAGATACACTTGACCCGGCAATTCTCCAATTTCTTTAACTGCAAAATATTTATTCTCGAGGTCTACAAAATAGGTATCCGTGGCTCCGATAAGTTTCTCATTCGACAACTGACTTTTTCAAGCCTGAACGCGATGAATGGAACTAGTCTGCTGTGGAGATGGCGAAAATATGAACTGAAGGACAGTCTAAGAGTACACTTTTCTTTGCCAAATAGGGGATGTTTTTTTTTATGTAATTCGGTGCCTTCCTAATTTCAACTACTTTCCTTTATTCACGGTGGGTTCTTCTGTTATGTAAAATCCGAAAGGCCGTATTAAAATCTGAGCATCGCGCACAAGCCCTAGATGAATATTGCGTATGTAATATAATCTCAAAGCGACAATGAAAGTTGAACTAAAAATAAACTGACTACCAATTATGACTCTTTCCAATAGAAATATCCTTAATTTCAAAAACTTAAAGTCTTCCTAATTTTAACAACTCCAACTTATCGCACTCTTCCCTACCATACCACTATTACATGCGGAAGCGCACAGATATTACATATATAGTATTTCCCTTAACTGGGATTGGAGCGTAAAACGTAGATATTGCCATCACTTAAAATGTCCCACTTGCCTTGATTTTGATAAATTATAGCACTCAACACAAAGTTCCGGCATTACACAAAAATCTCACAAACACAAAGTCGAGTGTATAAGAATGCCATGTCTGCCTTCAGAATAAATTTTGTGCGAATTGTCGCAACCGCAGTCATCAGCTAACTGTCTGCGCTAAAGCCCAGGGCGCACAATCGATTTGTAAGCGCATACTTTTAGCCAAACGCTGTCAATCCGCTATGTTTGTTTACGTACGAGACCATTTGGAATTGGACGCTTGGCACAATTGTTCTTTCGCTTTGCTTTTGTTGCTAACTTCCTGCAAAACTTTCTGTCGCATTTGCATTTGTATTGCGAATTGAGGCTCCACACGCCCCAGTTTCACTTAACTTACTTCGAATTGCTGTCATGCATTGTTGTTGTAAAAAATGTTTTATTTTTATTATTAATTGCAGGAGTCACACAACGTCTCTCCATCATTACCAACGTATATTATTTTCTTTGGAAGAGCCATTCAATCTATTTACGGCGCTCATCATCCACGTCTGGCAAGCACCGTCATTTTTCACCTTGCTTCCTCCAGTGTTGTTGCAGCTTGTCGGCTTCACCTCAACCTCTACATTACTCACTTTCACTCCCTCTTTCTTTCTCTCCTCCTTCTCTTTCCCCCACTCTCACCGGTCATTTTAAACTGTACATTTTGTGCGGTCATGTAACTGTCTTCCACAGCTTTTTCCTTTCTTTTTAATGCGATATAAATTTCTCATCCGTTGTGGTTTTTTAATTGACATGACAACTTTAAGTCCTGACAAGCTTACGCACACACAGGCGTACCTTACATACACGGTCACAAACAGTCGTCACTGCTCACAGAGGCTTGTCAGTCAGCATGACTACCTAAGCTCCGGCCTGCACCGCACAGCCGAACCACAACGTTGTCCCGTGGGTTTGTTTCTACTTCTGCTTATAGCCCCATACTTCCCTCCCTGTCTCTCTCGAGGTCATCACCGAATGGCTTCCGTTAGTCTGCTTCGGCGTTTGTGGGAAAGCGTGTCAGTGCGGCCCTTAAGTATGCCACAGCACTCGTAAAATTAATGATCAACTGCAGACAAATTAAAAGTCGGTGAGACAGACAACACACCGTGCCTCGTACACGAGCATAAAGCGAAGCACATTTATGCGGTTGACTCGCATGTAGTTGTCGGTCTATCGGACAGCTAATCTAAATGGAAATATGCGAAGTGTGTAACATATTTGAGGGCAAAGTAAACTCATTAGAACTGTATAAAGCAAAAAATTAATTTACCCTCACAGGAAGGTGCTAAGGTTTAACGGTTATTTCATTAAAAAATTATTTGAGTCACAGCAGTTAAGGGAATGACAACTAAATATCTTTTTACTGATTTAAAAAACAGGGCTTTAATGCAAATTCTCGAGATGTTGTTACGAGATATTTTTGACCTCACTTTGGCCGAAGCAGAGAGAGAATAAAAACCGAAATTTCGAAATTAATTTAAAAATAGAAATATCTGCTTAAATTCAGAGTTAAGGCCAATTAAGTGTAGTAAAAGAGACTTCTGGTGAAAGTCTATACGGATGACCAAGATAAATTGATTTCTCTAAACCCTTGATAAGCTCACGATAGACCTATTTATAAAATTGAGTTGAGGTCCTCAATTGTGCATTGAAATAAGGAAATTTTCTATATTTATGCTATAGGTTAAGACTTTCAGAAAATGTGAATGTGTGTGATGTTAGCTTTAGTCGAGCCAAAATATTCTTCCTGAAGAGACTCTAGGAAGCGGATTTAGTCTTCTCTTCAATCTAAAGTTAGAGAAGAAAATGATCTGCTTTTGCTAAGTTAGTTACGAGTGGCTGATCTTCTTAGAACGCCGATGCTTTATAATATCAAAAATTCATTGGTATTGCTAAAAAAAAAACTATTGTATATATTGAGCTTTGAACCTTACCGAAATTTGTTGTGACGGCTGATAGAAAATTCAGCTAATTCGACGAAAATTTTAATAATATTTGTGTTGTGTACCGGAGGATATTCATTGTGTGAAATTTAATATTAAAACATTTTTAACATTTCTCTTCATTGGATAATAGTTGAATCCAGCAGTTGTGGTTGGTCTTGGTACTCGCTGAAATATAGCATTTCTTGTCCGAGAAATATTTAATTCCAACAAAAGTGAGGCTAAGTCTTGCTAACTGAATAAAGATGAAAACGAAACCAAGCTAACTAAAAATTCTACTTTCTCTTTAACCAGCATTACCAACATTTTTCTAAGTTAAGTAGTCCGTTTTTTTAATAACTTTGGATTTTCTTGAAAGTTTTGTAATTTCTATTTGACCACGAAGTTTTATGTCATATTTTAATTATTTTGCCATGCCGATCATATCACAAAAATCGCATTTCTTACTATTCGCTTAACAGCCGTATGAGTGGCTTATTGGTTTTATAAAGTAATTAGTTGCCAGCGCGTATGAGTAATATCTTGAATAATATGGCTGTGAAATGTGCTGAATTACATATATTAAAATGTCTTTCTTTTTTGGTTAATTTAGTACACTATATATACTTGTAGTGATTCTTCAATGCAATAAAACAGCAACGCTACTTTTTAGTTTAAGTAAGTTTAGATCACTGATTTTACCAAGAAGTACTGTCACGTTAAGTAGGGATATTTGAATTGTTATCGCTTTTACTTCAAATGTCAATATTAAGGTCCTATATGTTCTAACGGTAAGAACATTAAAAAAGACGTAAACTTCCCAACTATAATGAGAAAATTATTATTTTCAAACAAATTAGGCAGTAAGGTGGGCCTTTGTGATTTAGAAGAGAGCACAATATCTAATTTAATCTTATTATTATAAAAAAAATAAAACTCTGTAATACTAAAAAAAGTTTGTCACAGCGTATGAGTAACCGAATGTTAGCTATATGACTTCACAAGACTATATTGCATTTTCCCAGTTTTTATAAAACAAAATATTTTGAATATATAGAATCCAAAATATTATTTCAAAAAATAATAATCCGGTACGTAGTGAGGCACTTAGCCTATCAGAAATTGGTTTGCATGTCACAAACTTGGGAACATATTGCCACTTAAGGTTATTTGTTATTTAAAATAGAAAATACGGCAAGCAAATGTCAAAAACTGACTCATGACTTATTATAAAAGAAGTGTTATCACTTTCAAATAACTTTTCTTACAATTTCTTCTCGTTACAGCAATAAATGAAGCGTCGCAAACAAAGAAAGTGCACAAAAGCAGGAAAACAAAAGTCCGCAACAACAAACAGAACAATAACCAGTTACGTGTGGAAAAGCGCCAAAAAATCATAAAATTCTTCGCCTAAGATAGACAGCAACCTTCGAATTTGTTGGGTAAACTTTGTAGTATTCCGAAAAATATTACTGGCAAAGCGAAAGGACGTGTGAGTAGCACGAAGCAGACGAAGCGAGCGGAGGACGTGCAAGCAACTTTGCATAAATCGCAACTAAATCCTTTCAACAACCGACAAGCACTCACACACAGATAACTCACACGCAAACACATAACTTTAGTTGAGCGAAGAACGTTTTAAGGGCAATAACAACAAACAGCAAGCAAATGCAAATTGAAACGCCGTAAACAGCAACAATCAAAACGAAAAGCAATAATAATCTTAAACAAACATAAATATTTGAGGTAACTACAAGCAAAGAGCAACACCAACAATAACAACAATAATAAATAGCACGCACCTACATACATATAACCACAAGTGAGTACAACAACAAAAGTGAAGTTTCACAACACCAAGTAATCAAATCAATCAGCAAAGCCAACAAGCATGCCTGAGAGAGCGGCGGAGATATTTTGATTTCGCACACAAATATCACAAATCTCACAAATCAGAAATCAGATTTCATATTTATACTTCAGCTACTGCAGAAAACACAAACAAACAAACTGGTGGAGTCGAAGGCGAACGTTGGGTGCTTGTTTGGTTTCAATTATTATTAAATTATTTATTTATATGCGTCAAAGCAGCAAAATCAAAAGCCACCACAAAAACAAAAGCAAAAAACAACAAAAACACAGAGAACGTACTCAAAGCAGTCAAGGGGTGCTCAGCAATTGGTTACATCGTATTCGCCGCTATAGCCGCCCGGCCAACCATACATATGCCGAGTATAATGTGGAGTACAATATCGCCGACAAATTCTAAGAAATTACTTATTGGCAGCACCCGAAGCGTCGACTATGTCGGAAACAATAACAATCAGCAGCAGCAGCAATTACAGCAACATCATCACCAATATCATCGGCAGCAACGGCAGCAACCGCAAATACATAACGCAACGAAGGCAGCAGCAACAGCAACAACAACAACAACAACAAATCAAACTGACATTGCAACGGCCACTGTCAGAGCAGCAGCAGCAGCAACAAAAGGAAGAGAAACCACAGCAACGCCCACAATCACAGCCACAGCCACAGCAACAAGCACAGCAGCGAACACACCGAATCGTGCAGCAGCAGCAACAACAACACCAACAACCGCCAGCAATAAAACGCAATCGACGAAAATCTCAATCGCAATGGAAATTCACATACAAAATAAGTGCATCTCAGCATAGCGCATCACTCTGGAGGGTGGCGCGGAGCCCCCATGGCTGCAGGGCCCCCTTAAAGCGGCATTTTTGGGGGCCTCTGGCGTCGGCAAAACCAGCATATTACAGGTAAGTGCAAAACGCAGTAATTTGTTGTAAATAAAGCATGTTGTATATTGTACTGTACCAAAAGTTTTTTTTTGGGTGCTCTTAAATACACAGGCATGTCTCTTCTTTTAAGACGTGTTTGATCGAAGGAATGCACCAAAGCATTAGCCAAAGTGTTTGGGTGATCTCGGAGTTTAGATATATATTTAATTCTGCTATCTTCTACTTCTTTTTTTACCAAAGGTATACCAAGGTCTTTATGGATATTTTCATTTCATGGTGAACACGTGATTGATCTAAGCATTTTTGACTGGAACCTTTGTATTACATCAATATTAGTTGCACAGGTCGTACCCCACAGTTGAATGCCACACATCCAAATCGGTTTTATGACCGCATTCTATAAAAGCACTTTGTTGTCTAGGCTAAGTTTTGGTTTTTATTTAATAGCCAATTTAAATTTGCTGCTCTTGTCTTCATGCAAGTTATTTTACTAGATATATATTTTCTCTACGTAAGTCTTCTATCTAGGTGAATACCAGGTATGTTACTTCTTTCGTTTGGGGTACTAAAATATTGTTAATTTTTACTGCCGGACACATTTTTGGTCTAAGCGAAAATGTAATATACATACACTTTTGTTCATTTACATTTATACGCCAGTTGGTTAGCCATTCTTCGACAGACCTTAAGTGGTCGGCTAATATTCTTGATGCTAAAATGTGGCATTTGTTACGGCTCACTATAGCTGTATCGTCCGCAAAAGTTGAAGTTAATACATTATTATCAGTTGGAACATCTGCTGTATATATGATGTATAGAGTTGGGCCTAAAACGCTGCCCTGTGGTACACCAGGCCTGCCTGTCTTTCATCCGATATAAAATCTTCTACTTTCACCATAAATTGTCTATTGTTTAAATAAGACTCCAATGTTTTATACAATTCTAAAGGTAAATATTTTTTAATCTTATATCAAAGACCTTCGTGCCGCACCTTATTAAACGCCTGAGCTACATCTAGAAATATTGCTGAACAGTACTCCCTGTGCTCAAATGCTTTCCTTATTTCGTTAGTAATTTTATTTACTTGCACTATTGGGCCATGTTTCGCCCAAAACCAAATTGATGCATTCGTATTGTATTATTTTCGTGGAGGAAAGGAGACATCTTTGATAGTAGTACTTTTTCAAATACTTTAAAAAGACAGGAAAGAAGACTGATTGGTTTGTATGAAGACGGCTGTGTTACGTCTTTTCCAGGTTTATCTATCAAGATAATCTGCGACTTTTTCCATGAAATTGGACAGTATCCGAAACTAAGAATTGCATTGAAGAGCAAAGAGAGCACCTCTACAGCAATAATTGGTAACTCAATTATCATTTTTGGGGAAATATTATCATGTCCCGGCGACTTTTTTGGATAAGTTCTTTGATGATTCCAATAATTTCAGGTGAAGTCTTAAAAGACTCGGGCGACTCTTTAGCTATGTTGGGTAAGATTGACAGCTTAAAGTTGTTCTTTGGCAAATTGGGTTGATATACCTTTTCTAGGTGATTTGCAAAACAATTTGCCTTTTCCTCGTCACTTCGAGCCCAATTTCCACCCAAGTTTCGTATAGGCATGTTGGAGTCAGTTGGTGGCTTTATGGACTTTTGGGCTTTACAAAGGGAGTTTTGCTTGTTGGAATTTGGACACAGCTTCTTTATATACATTTTGGTGTTGAAATGTAAGTGGAAGGAGAGCCATTCACGTCTTGCACGCCTTTTTCATTTACAAGCTTTTCTATTTCACTATTTGTGTATTTTCTGGGACCAAGCCGCTTATACTATATAGTTTGTTTGGTGTTGCTAAGAAGCTGCTGGTTATTATATCATTGACTTCTCTTATGCTTTCGTCAATAAGATTGTACTCAATATTAATGAGGCTACTCACGTTTTTTTTATATTTTAGCCAATTGGTTTTATAAGAAGTTAAACTCACTTTTGGACTATCGAATATGGGTTGTTCGAGGTGGGCAGTACATGGCCGTCAGGTTTAAGTCCTTGCAGCGATTTTTTTATACTTATTGTTGTAGCTTGTAATTGCGCTGTGGCGTAAGATTCTAATGTGTGGTGATTTAACCGTTTTCTAACCAACACAGCTGTTCCTACATGTGCCTTTCCATCTGGGTGGTTTGTAACATAGAGCTTAAATCCCGGTATAAAGAAATTGTTTTTGTTCGTAAAATGAGTTTCTGACAATAGCATTACATCAATATTATTTTCATCCAGAAATCTAATAAGTTCCAGTAATACACTCATTTTTTACTTAAATAGTTTGCAACATACATATTTTTCATTGAAGCCATAAATTGTGTCATACAGCGGGTAAAGTTGAAAATCATAGTTTCAACGCTTCCATTTAGTTGCTTTTGGGGCAACTGCATTTGTGCAGTATTGCCTTTCACCACATTTGCATAGCTCCCTTGTGTAGCATTGTCTTTAGGATTAACTGGTTTTGAAATATGGTCCAAAAGTTAATCATACGCCGTGGCATCTAAAAACCCCTGTACAACTTACACGTTTCTAAAAGCCTTACACGTTTCTAAAAGTTTTCAATACGCCAATCTTAAGTCAAGCCACATTTATAAAGGTAGGTACAATTGCATAGAAATATTTTTTTCTTATGATATTTATCTATGCCACGAATATTACTCATACGCACTGTACATCCACATGACAGAAAATATATGAGGCTAATTTTAATCAGTGAGATGCTTATGCTCAAACAACTTTTTAGCTCGACGCTTGGCACAACATGCAAAATTCAAATATTTAAGCTGACAGGACGCGCGAGAGACACAGGCAAACACAAACAGTAACGACTACAACAAAATCAAAAGTTAATTAGAATTATCTAACTTTTTTCAAAATCAACACTGGAATGTAGGAACATTTGAAAGAAATAGAAAAGTTAAAAAGTGCAAAATACGTGGCAACCTCGTAAAAAACTGTTTTCTTGCTCTGAGTTATTGAATTGACTGAGAAAACGGCTATGAAAATTGCCACGTCAACGTGTACAGCGAAACTTTCAGTACAGCAGTTTAGACGCCTGCAAGTGCCCGACGTGAATATGAACTTTTGCAATAAACAGCACGTAAACGGAACTTGAGTTTCTGTTGAAAAAAGTACGACAATAGAAAACGAATTTGCGAGTAAGAAAGCAAAGAAATAACCATAAATTAAACGTGTTTTGGCAAATAAAGAAAAAATCATGACAAAACAAGAAAACCAATTTAAGCCCGAATACAAAAAAATGCTGCTCTTGACAGGAAAAATAAGGCAGAAATTGAAAATAAACTGATTATGAATAAGCGGAAAAGACTTGGCAAGTGTGAGAATGAAAGAAATAAGACAGTGAAAAACAGAAAAAGCATGCTGTTATTTGATGGCGGAAACGGAAGTACAATAACTACGTACGCCTATTTTGAAAGTGTGTCAAATCTCTCTCTCATAACTGAGCTTTAAATGCTCATAGAAGGAATCTTTGGTCACATCGTCGTTCATCCACCGAACCGTAAATGACAGTACTCGGCGACGGAGTCTCTCTCCCACCACGAATCCCACACCTAATTTGTCACTGTAGTAAATGCCACAAGGACCTACTCGTCTCACTCCTTGTCCCGTCCATCGCATTTCTTGGACGGCGGTGATGTCAGCCTTTATTCTCGTGAGGACATCAACCAGCTGGGCAGCGGCACCTTCCCAAGTAATGGACCGGACATTTCAGATGCATGCCCTCAATTCGTAATCCTTATTTCGTTTTCCATAGTCGTCGTCAAAACGGGGTCTCTCATCCGAGGCTGTTTTAATTGTTAATTGAGGGCGTTACTGAAATTAACGTAACGAACCCTGGACACGGCGAGCATACCTCAAGGGTAGCTTGGAAAGTCTTTTGGTAGCTGTGTTGCCACTAGTTCAAAAATCTGAATTAAGAAAATTAGTTTTCTTTTTGCATGAGTTTGAACCTAAAATCTTTAAAAGAACTAGCAGTCGCAAATATTTTTGAAAGGTGCTGCCAGATGTTTGAGTTTTTTTTTTAATAAATTTATAAAATAAACAAACTATCTCAGTATATAAAACGTACTAAAGAAGTTTCCGAAGACTTAGAGTTAAAAGTTTGATTTTTTCGGAAATATATTGCAAAAGTGTTGCCAAATGTTTGAATAGTTTTTCAATACAGTTTTCGCGAGCCAATCAAAATATGCCTGAATTTATATAAATAAATTATAGTAAACTACCTACCACATTTTTTGTATACACACTATAGAATTATTAGTAGAATTTTCCTTTTTCCTAAAACAAACAACAAGTTAAATCAATATAGTTATGTGCCTGAAAAAATCCAAAAACTTTGACGAAGCAGCTGAGAAATGTGAGTCAACTAAAAAAGTTTCATTTTAATGCAGTAATCAAATAGTTTTACTCCTTTTTCAGTTCGTTGTGCGTGCGAGTTTTATGGCACACATACATATATTCCCAAGCGACCAACTGAATAGTGCAGCAAATAAAATCGAGTTTCTAAAAAAAACAATTTTAACTACTTTTGCAAATAAACTTAGTTCAGAAGTGTTGTTCGAAACGGTTGTTGGATTACCTTTTCGCTTCTCCGACTTATCAGCTGCCTACTTTACACCTACTGAAGTGACAAACTTTAACAACAACAACAACAGCAGCAACGTATGACAATTTGCTGTCTTTCACTTTTTGTTGCACAAGAATTTCCCGTTGTCAAATAACGGTAACAGGCATCGATATTTGCAATTGCATCGAAGTAGATTGCACCAAAGAGAACTCGAATTGCACAAAAGTTTTCAATTGAAATTGCTGATTTTAAAAATTTGAAAGCAATTGACTCGATGTTATAATATTTGGAGGGTGCTGCAAAAAAATATAATGATTTCTGTTAATTAGAGTGATTTTATTATAACTATATCGGATATATAACAAAACGACTGCCGCCGAACTCAACACATCCCTACTTTGTTTTATAGTATTAATAATTTCAGTTAAATCCAAAAAATCTAGTTCGTATAGTACAATCTGTAAAGTCCAATTTGTACTATATAATCTAGTTCAGTTTGACACCCTTATCTACTGCTCGTGTTTCCATACCTATCTTGTCTCTCATGTCTTTCAAACCATTATTTTATAAAAAAAAAATATTTCGTGCATCTCGCAACAGCGGTGGTGCTAACCTTTTACTTGATGTTGAAAATTGTGGCACAGTAACATCATGCTATCAAAACAGAAAGTATATATAGTACATTATACCAATCAATTAAATTTATATCAGTTGTTTGTTCGTTTCGTCAATATCATAGTTCTGTCACATCTTTCCAAACTCGTGTTATTTAAACATTTAGAAAACGTAAGCTAGTTTACAACCAGTAGCTGATGTTTCAAATAGAATTAAGTAGTTAGTTGAAAAATTATTGGTTCACTACTAGAACTTATCAACTGATATTTAACCTGGCTGGCGAAAATTCGGACTACTGTCAATTATAAAACAAGTTATTATTTTTGTTTTATTTTATAATTGCACATATTTGATATAATACCTTTTATATTTCGGGATGAGAGAACAAAAACATATATTAATCATCGAAAATCGCTCTATTGTTTTTCAAAATATTCTCCTTTAAGATTTACAAACACACTTTTGCATGTGTTTGAACCAATTTTCGAAGTATGTATTTTTGTCACTCAGATTAAGATATTACCAAGACATGCGTTCTGAACGTATCAACTGTCTCTACAGGGGTCGAAAAACCTCTTGGTTTATATTTACATACCAGAATAAAAAAGTCCCTCAGTGCCAAGTCAGGACTATTAGGTGAATGACCCACCAAACCAATGTTTTGAATGCTGAAAAATACAGTTGTTTCAGCCGATGTGTGATAGATCGCATTGTCGTGGTGGCAAGTGGTGCGTTTTCGGCGGTTTCTTCTCATGATTTCTTGAAACACAACTGGCAATAAAATAGTTTTGTGGCACTCAGAATTTAATGTTATGCGTTGCTCTAGTGGTAGGGTTGTGACATGTCCAATTTTTCCAAAAATTTAATTAAATGCAAATTAAAAAGATGACCGAAAAAAAGTTTTATACGATATCATAATTTTGGAGAAAATTTAACTAGCTTTTGTATTGGTAGGAAACTGGTACAAACAACTCTGCCTTTATATATAACGGGTGATTTTTTGAGGTTAGGATTTTCATGCATTAGTATTTGACAAATCACGTGGGATTTCAGACATGGTGTCAAAGAGAAAGATGCTCAGTATGCTTTGACATTTCATCATGAATAGACTTACTAACGAGCAACGCTTGCAAATCATTGAATTTTATTACCAAAATCAGTGTTCGGTTCGAAATGTGTTTCGCGCTTTAATTTTGTTCAGCGATGAGGCTCATTTCTGGTTGAATGGCTACGTAAATAAGCAAAATTGCCGCATTTGGGGTGAAGAGCAACCAGAAGCCGTTCAAGAACTGCCCATGCATCCCGAAAAATGCACTGTTTGGTGTGGTTTGTACGCTGGTGGAATCATTGGACCGTATTTTTTCAAAGATGCTGTTGGACGCAACGTTACGGTGAATGGCGATCGCTATCGTTCGATGCTAACAAACTTTTTGTTGCCAAAAATGGAAGAACTGAACTTGGTTGACATGTGGTTTCAACAAGATGGCGCTACATGCCACACAGCTCGCGATTCTATGGCCATTTTGAGGGAAAACTTCGGACAACAATTCATCTCAAGAAATGGACCCGTAAGTTGGCCACCAAGATCATGCGATTTAACGCCTTTAGACTATTTTTTGTGGGGCTACGTCAAGTCTAAAGTCTACAGAAATAAGCCAGCAACTATTCCAGCTTTGGAAGACAACATTTCCGAAGAAATTCGGGCTATTCCGGCCGAAATGCTCGAAAAAGTTGCCCAAAATTGGACTTTCCGAATGGACCACCTAAGACGCAGCCGCGGTCAACATTTAAATGAAATTATCTTCAAAAAGTAAATGTCATGAACCAATCTAACGTTTCAAATAAAGAACCGATGAGATTTTGCAAATTTTATGCGTTTTTTTTTTAAAAAAGTTATCAAGCTCTTAAAAAATCACCCTTTATATCTTTTTCTTGCTTTCTGACATGAACTAGTGGGAACAGCGCTCAACCACAACGAGTAAAGAAGTGACGAATCGAAGGGGGCAACTATGTTAAGTAGTTTGCGACTAGTTAATTTCACTGCAGACTATTGGTATTGTGCTAGAATTTCTTAACTAACGATGCAATTACTTACTCAAATTGCCAATGAAGCGAGCTGTGATGCAGGGTGATCAATCATTTACACACATGTATTCCTATGAACTCGCAAAAACTCATGAATTATGCTGGTTGTAAGGCATTTATTACTGATTTGGTCAAAAGAGTTACGCGTATACTCTCGATGACTTACTTTCCAGAGTGTGTATACGCACCAATTTGCATATTATACTACCGTTAATGGCATCATCTGCCTTTTGCTGCTGCAACACAATAAAAACAATTGTTATTTCCAATTCGCTTTCACTTAATTTATGTAAAATTTTAACTACGATCTTCGCCAGTGTTGTTGTCTATTCGATTATGCATTGTTTTTGTTTTTGCTACCCGTTCGCTGTTGCCTTTACCATTAATTTTGTATTGTGTACTTTATATTTTGCATCTTAAATCACATAAATCTACGACGAGCCGCAGCGAGCGAGGGGAGGTTCGAAATATTGCGCTGTTATATATACAAACATACATAAGCATACCACTGTATATAGATATGAATATCCATGTGTGTGTGCCTGCGCATGCACCCTTGCATTACTCCCTAGAGCACGTGTCGCCGCTTATCCCCGCTTTTAATCAGCATTGATGTTCGTGGAAAATAAGAGGCCGAAGACACTTTTTTCGCTTTTAATCAACATATGTACGCAGTGGAGTTTATTAAGAGAGTTTGTGTGGCAATTAATTCGCATTAATATTCGGTGGCATGTGTTGCTTTAAAGCTTTACAATGTCATGTGGCAGATGGCTATAATTGAGGCATGAATTCAAAATGATAAATTATATTTTTATTGCGAGGTGGTTTTTTGAAATATTGCGCATAGCAAAAAGAAAAATTGCCAAACCGGAAGTAGTAAGAACTGACTTATATAGCTGCTTCTGTATTAGTTTTGGAAATAACTAAGATGATAGCTGATCTTCCTCACAATGTCTTTAATGGGATACGGGTTTCAAAAAATCGATTTTTTTTATTGTCTTACTAAATGCTACAACACCTCTAGAATATTGTCCTAAGGTTCGTTCAGATATACAGGCTTGAGAACTTGTGCGCTCGAGACAAACAGGCTAAGTGCGCCATCTATAAATGTATTTTTCTCGAAACTGTTTTTGAAGTCGATTGGCAAGATTTCTCGAGAACTGCTCAACCGATTTTCATGAAATTTTACGCAGGTCTTTGCGATACAATTCCTAAAGATTTGGACAAAGCATATTTTTTTCGACTACATACAATTATTTGAAAAAAATGTTGCGAAATTTTCATTTTTTTGTAAAGCTATCTGCCAAAAATACCATTTTCAGTTTCTAATAAAATATTCCATTTTTTATATAAGAAAAAAAGTTTTGAAAAAGGCTCGAGGAAACCCATGTAACGCTTTAAAATTGAAAAAAATTTAAAATTGAAGATTCTTTTCATATCTGATAAGCAGCTTTCGCAAAGAAAACTTTCAGACCTTATGCCTTCGGCTGCTTTCGCAAAGCTCAGTTCTCGCTAAACTTCGTATATTTTATATCAACATAAAGTTCATGTAAACAACCCATAATGCCACATAAATTAAATTTGTGTCGAGATATTCAGAGCTATACCGGTTTTATCCCTCTTCAAATGGCATAATTCGAAGCTTTTTTAGTTGTGGGGTTTCCAGCCCATTGAATATCGGAAACATAGGCAAAAGTCAAACTATTTGTTAGTCAGTACAATCACTGCATAACTCAAGTATTTGTCCGATAGCAACTTTTCATCTTTCTCTATTCATAGATCGAACCATTTTGAAATCAAGAAATCGAAAATAATTTTGATCGTTATCCTAGATCTTGTGCTCTTTGTCTTATTCTTCTTCTTTCATTCCAGTTGTGCCAAAATTTGGTCTACGGTAGATTTTCCAAAACTAAAGCCACACTGCTAAGGACTTATAATGTTTATTAACAATGGGCTTAAGTCTTTCACACAATAATGTCAAAAGAACTTACATATATCCAATATTGAGAAAATTGTATCCCCTTTTTGGTCGCTATAGATTTTTAGTACGGGTTCTTCTCCATCCATCGCAGCACTGCTTCCGCCCTTCAGCAGGTTCAAGAAGTGATCCCTCCACTAAAACTCTGTGTGTCTATTATCAGGTTTCCATTCCATTCCAGCTGGTCTCACACGTATAACCATTTTTTCTGCCTTAACTTCTGCTAGCCAGCATCTCAAACTCTTTACACTCACGTGTTTCTGCTCCTCTCTTCCTTTAATTGAAAAGACGTTTCTCTTCGCCTCTTTTCCCCCTCTTCCTGTACTATAATTTGGTATCGGGGATTACAGTAACAAGGAGCTAAAATTTTGTAAAAAGTAGGCGTGTCCTTTTAATAGATCTAATGTAAATACAACACTTTGACAACCAAAGCTAAAATAGCCAAAAAGTCTTACCGACAGTGTGAAAATAAATGAAATCAGATGATAACCCCGCTCACACCCCATATAGCGGTACTGTTAAAAGATACTAAAAGCGCAATAAAACGATAACTGAATACGCCAGAAATATTGAATTTTACCCGCGACATGGTATGACAGGGCTTTTTAACATATTTGGATAAAACTTTGCACGAATGATGTATTTGAGGTGTGCCGCGTTATGACTAAAAATTGCATAAATCGAGCCAAAACTGTTCAAGCCCCTAGGTACTGAATATGTGGACCCATTGTTTTGTTGACTTTTTTTATATCTTGATTTGTTCTTGCAAGTGTTAAGAGTATAAAGTATTCGGTTACACCCGAACTTAGTTATCTTTACTTGTTTCTATAAGCATTTGAAAAAAACTATAAATTCCTCATCTTGCATTCACATTGCTTGCAGGTAGAAAAGAAATAAGGTTGTTTGACGCATAGTGGCCGTGGTAGAAAACTCTACCAGTCATTAACAACTTTATGCTTTGCCTGTGCCCCAGAACAATGGGCCCATTCAACAAGTCAATTCATTACAATCACGCTATTTGACTGTGCATTGAAAAGTTTCACGCAACAACAGTTGGATCAAACTGGCTTGTCACTGTATGCTCAATGCCACTAAAGGGTAAAAATTTTACGAGTACAGCATGCAAATAAAATGCGAAAATATGCACATGCTCCAGGATTACTTCATTATATGCTCTGCGTGGTCCATACCTACGACTACTAGCATAGATACATATAATTGACCAGTAGCTTATGGAATTACCCTAATGGAAAGACCACTTGCTGAAATGACCTCAATTTCCGTGTATTTGCTACCAAATGAGGTTTTTGAGAGAAAATAATTTTCGGCTATTCTCTTGGAGTTTTATGACTATTATTTGACAACACCTGATAGATCCGTATACGATCATCTGTGTGATAAATTGTCATGTATATTATTCAAAGGTATCTAAAGCTTCATGACGGGCCCAAAAAATATACTTCTCTACATATGTCATAAATATTATTCTTCAATTCATATATTCTTCGTCAATTTGTCCAAACTGATCCGCCGCTGGACATTAAAATAGCTGAACCATTCGAAAAATATTTCTCAGCCAAAAGGTCTTCATACCGTTTAGCAGCATACACTGGTCCATCTTTCACAGATAGTTTTCATCTCATAGCTTTAAACCCGACTCAGATCGTCAGACTTCGTCAATAGATGACTCTATTGCCAGATTATATACCAATTTAGAAGAGTACCTGCTTAAAACGAGTACCTACCTCTCAGCAAATTTCAAAATTAAAGTATAATTCATTATCATGAAATTCATGATCGCAACCCCAAATTTTTATGCTACTAAAATATATATTCTACAATTAAAATTCCAACAGGGTTGAGGTATTTTAATTGTCATATTAAATTTATAAGAACAGCACTTAAAACTCTAAGATGAGATCGTGTGTAAGAGAGTTGTCAGCACCTCCTGTGCCACCGGCGGCGGCCACGATAAATTATCGCAAATCCCTTGTGCCACTTTTCTGAGCATTGCCTAGATTTTGAATTTCTATTTACGCAGCTATTTCGGCGCACGTTGGCGTAGAATTTTCCACCAACACGTGCAATTTGCCAAAATACAAATGACAACAGGGGATTGTTGGTGTAGAATTTAAAATGAGGGAATTCCGTGAAATGCCCCGCCAATTTGCCAACATTTAAATTTAAAACAACAACTTTATTCACTTATTAATAAGTGAGATTTGCTAAGCTAGCAGCCGCTGTGGCGCGGCGTGGCAACTCATGCTGTGAATATTAGAGTTCTAAGCTGGCTCGATTTTGTTGTTATTACATCCCAACCACAGAATTGTGGAAACCCACAAAATTTGGTTGGTTGTAAATGCGAGAATTTTCCATTTAACTGTAAATAGTTAGGTTGGGCAGACCACAAAACACAACTCTAACTGTAATTTCAACTGATAACTGTATTTATGAAATTAAGACAAGTGAACAGACGTAAAGGACTCAATGTAGGCACGGGTATACATACAAGTATAATAAAGGGGGACTCAATATGGGACCGAAGTTGAAATAACAAAACAATTAGTAAGTGGATTGCCCTAAGCACTCGATTTCATAAACAGAAAATGCGATCGCAGATCGTGGGTGCTTTTAGTGGACCTTCCCAGACAAAGGCTTCTATGTCAAGGTCTTCCATATTTATAAAGGGTTATGCGACTTTATATCTTTTACCGTAAGGACAATGCAGTACAAACAGCGTTTTGATTTAGCCTACAGAGTTTTTTCCATAGATACTGCGTAGTATCTTACTATATTGGAGTTGCAAAACAGTACTTACTAATCCTTTAACTCCGTCATCTGCAGCTTGGTTGTAGGGCCAGCTTAGCCTATTGACTTACGTCATTAGCTCGCTTTTTGCGGCTCTAGCTTTACTGCTACTTTGTTGTTCGGCTCTTCTCAGCTCTTGCAGTATCAAAGTTCTCTCCATGGTATATCATAATTGTCTCATTTTCAGCATATAAGGCACTTTATTATCAGGTGTTATTCGGCCTGCTACTTACATCTCCAGATCCTGCCGTTCTATGGTAAATCTCGGGCAGTAGAAAAATATACGCAACGCATTTTCGCTACTGTTACCACAGAAAGGGCAAGTAACTCCATTGTCATGACCGTACCTATGAAGGTACTCTCTGAAACATTCGTGCTCTCTTAGAAACTGTGTCATGTAAAAGTCTATCTCGTCGTGCTTTCGTTTCACCCATGCTTGTACATTTCCAATAAATTGGTGCGTCCATCTTCCTTTTCCTGCTGTATTCCAAAGAGCCATTATGTATGGCGGCATTATCACAGATATAATGCTAGCGACTTCATAAGAAATGCGTTAATAGTTCTGATTGCAGTTAGCCGAAACACTAATATTGCCACAAAAAACATATGCATAGTTTTTGCATTAATACTGGTCCCCATTCAGGCGCGGCATACATTACCTTGGCCAAAAGTGCTCTGGTGCCTTGCTTTGGTCCTCCTATGGTCTCCATGATTGTGGATAAGGCCACATTTACACGGGCAGCTTTTTCTCACATTTTCTCAATGTGGACTTTGTAGCTGAGTTTCGCGTCTATCATTACACAAAGGTACTTTAGTGCTGGTTGTTTTGTAATGATATGTCAGCCAATATTTAGCAACAGCCTTGCGGACACATACATAGCTCTGTATGATGCACAACAGGTAGGTTGGTATTTTTTTGCCTCTAATGCACGCACATCGAGCGTTTTTCTGCGCAGTATTCTTTGTTGCCGGTGTCCCCTTCTAGGTGACACAGTGGCATTTATCGCAATAAATCAGAGCTCAAAGAGACACTGGAAAAGAGTTTTAAAATTTTTCAAAGATGTCTTATCTGAAGGAATGTAAAGAGGTTCGTCTCCGGCAAGTGCATCCTGGATTACGCTAGAAGAGCTGCGGCATCCACGGACTTCGGTTCCAATGGAAGACCTCATGCGCGACACGCACCTTGGTTAGACATTTTAGATAGATTTGGTTTAAGCCTGGGCTAGTTGTCGAGGTATTTAATAATGTGAGTATGAAAGGTTAACATTCTACAAGAATGGCTGAAAGAGCATTGTCAAGGCTGCGTCCATCTCGTTAAAGATGACTCCTTCTGTTCACTGGTCGACTCTGAACGCTTAACCTCTCATGGTCGTACGTCAACCTTCACTTTGGCTTCGTTACTAAAGAAATCTTGGGACTATAAAAGACGGATAATCGCGGACAAAAGGACAAGGGAGAGGAAAAGTCGGTTCCGAAGCCATTCTAAGGCGACACAACCATTTCCCATGAAGAGGGAACTTTCTGGTTTGAAAGTACAGATGGGCTTCTAGGCTTACATAAACTGATTAGATACGCTGACAAAGGGTTTTGCTTCTCTACTAGGAGGAGTTAGCTTGAGTAGAAGAATTTGGAAGAGGTCTGGCCACCGGACGAGCCAGTTACCCCGGATGAAATCGAAAAGATTTTCTGTTACTGCAATCCTAAAAAGAATACCTATTTATTTGTAATAGGAAGAGATTTGCACTAGATTTAGATTTTAACTGCTAGTAGGGCGGAGATCCTTAATACTGCGCTTGAATCAAAAGAAATACAGGATGGTGCACGAATCGTGCTACAAAAACATGCCGTAATAACTTTTTCCATCAACAAATTACATTTATTAATTTTTATATTACAGCAAAATTTATGTTATTTCACATAAGTATGTAATCAATTTCTTTAAAAATTATGGACCATAAATGGCCTTCATGCTCAGCCACGCATTTGCGACACCGAGTCACTTAATTGGAAAATTATTAATTGCGGTCTGAAGGTTGAAGTCCGGATTGCCTCAATTAAATTCAATTAAAGTCTGGTGCAGTCAGGTCAGGTCGTCTGTCATCTGGTAACTTTATTTTATACTGGAAACATACATTAATTACCCCTATCCTTAACTGCGGTAGAAAGGATGTAATCTCCAATTAGAGGCCTATTTCTAAACTCTATATCAATTCCAAAATTTTTGAGTGCCCTGTGAAAAATAAATTACTCTTTGCAGTTAAATCAATCATTAACGTCGATCAGCACGTGCTTGTCTATGGTTGCTTTACTGTGACAAACTTAGCTGTTGTTTGGGGTTTATTGCCAGGATTTCAAGTAGATTGTTTCATTTGATAAAGTTTCACACAATATTCTAATTAAAAAATTATTCTGTTTTCTTACAGTGTCATATTTACCCAAAAGACGTTGTTTTTTCCCACTCTAAGGTTTCCTTCATTAACACCCTTAATTATGTTTTTTGGCTAAGTTCACTATTTATTTAATTGCAATTTTATAATTCTAATATAGGTCATAATTTTCTAATAATCTGTAAGAATTAATGTTCATAGACTTCAGTAATAAATACTCAGTCCTACTTTGATTCCACTGTCCTGTATTGATCACCGATTTTAGAGAATTTAAAAGCCAGTGCTGATATAATACCGTACTCGACGGAAATAAGGAAGAAGACGTAATCTATAACATATACTTGTAGAATCGGTGAATCTGGAAGCTCGAGGTCGAAAGACGATCGAATTGAGTACAAAATCTTTTCAATTCCGTACTTTCTCTTAGACTCTCTCCGTTACTTTTGTCACAGTATAAACAAACGAAAGAATTAAAAATTTATTTCTGCAAACTTCTGGTCCGAATTCTGTGAAGTATAACACAAACCACATATTCATACACACATGCACATATTACACAACTACCGTATTATTATGACATCCCCAAAGAAATATGACTATGCTCTAATTACATTTCACTAGAACTTGCAAACAAATAAATTTGATTTATGCCAAAAGATACACAGTTGCAGAGATACATTCTTAAGTGTATATTATTGTACCAATAATGTTTGTTGTATGTATCGCTTGTATACGGCATTTGTACGCTTACTTGATTTCCAAAGCATAACTTCTAGCTTTTTATATTTACACGCCGCCCACTTTTCGCTTTCCCAGCAGCAATAAATTATTTGACTTTCGGTTGTATAATTAATTACACTCGGGAATTTGAGTTGGCGGCAAACTCAACGACTCTTCTCACCGCCCACGCCCGTCTAATACAACGATATGGATATGTCTATACCTATTTTTATGTCTGTTGATGGCTATAAGTATGTGTGTCTATAAATAGAAATGTGTAGGCTGTAATGCCAGTCACCAGGAGAGAGAAACACGGTACATTCAGATACAAATTTTGACACACTTTCTTTCACATAATTCACATTTGAGCATTCTTGAAGATGCTTAAGCAGTTTTAACGAATATTTACTCGCTTATTTTGTTGGTATTGATTCCTTGATTGCGAGTTAGATATGCCAGAAATCACTACATGTCTCAAACTCCATACTAGCGCGTATATGTATATATGTACATATGTACTACTTGCATTCTTACTTAATAAGTTAGCAAAATTAGTAAAATTTAGTTGGCAATTTGTACGAAAATCAAATTCTTCAAGTTAATGAACTTAGTAATGAACTAAAGCCGATCAAATGAAGAGAAAGGCGGAAAGGAAGTTGACTATGAAATAAACTGATTTTGTATTTCAGAAGTAATATAGAATAAGAAGCTCATGATAACCACTACCGACAAATGATGCACGACCTCTTGGTCCCCCTTGGGACATCAATCTTCTAAGCACTAATTGGTCCTAGCCAGATGCCAGAAAAATTTGTAAACCACGTGAAAATTATACTTTATTGTAATGAACTTTTGGTTTCCGAATCAAATCAAGAAATTAACCTTTCAAATGACTAGTCCTGATACAATTTGACACCATTAGTCAAAATACCAGAGCCCACTGGAAAATTATTTGATTAAAGTTATATTCAGATTAACTAAGAAGTCAAAACCATCTGTGATATTATTGAATTATCTGTGATTTTTTTAAACTAAAAATTCTATATGTGTACCTCTATATAAAACAATCCACAGTTTAGGTCTCATAGTTCATCTTTTTTACTGCCACTGTAACAGCCTAATCAATTTCCAAGACTATGTGGTTTTCTAAGCTCGCAAGTCATTTTTTTGCTTTAAAAGTTCAGTAAGTAAGTTTTTTATAAGCAGAAGATGCTTTCCCTAACTGGTATTTTCAAAACCGTACTCTTCACCTTAAGAGAAAAATAGCCGCGATTCTCTTACGAAACGTTTCTCTCGAATGACACAATATATATTAGAAGGGTCTCGTGCGCTTCCAAACAATACGAGTTACATATTCACATATACATATGTGTAGCAAGTTCTCCCTGGAAAATCGCAAAATAGCGGTTTCATACAACTACAAATATAAAAATGTTCACTTAGTTCACCTCTTCAATTATTGAAATTGAATATGTTTTAAAACGATTATTGGGTAAGGTTAGTCAGTGTTACTGCCAGTCACGATATACTTAGTCCTACCAATCCTTCGTAATGCCCTATGGAGCTTCATTAATAATACGAGCTGATGTTTATGTTATGCAGGACGTCAAGACTCGATATCTAATTTGTATACTTCATCCAGTCCCTTGAACTCAAAATTGGCCAACAACCGTCCTGCAATCTTTTCAAGACCGTGTGAGTAGAGAGCTTGCGTGTTTTCCTTCCGCGCTCTTACAAATGATCTTGGCGGCGATCCTGCATTGTGTTTTGTGTTACTAGCTGTCTCAGCAGATTTCCTGACTGCAAAAGACTTCTGCCTGGAAGATACTGCAGTATTCCGGCAGCTTAAAATGTTGACTGAGATTTAGCTCACGCCCACTAACACCCACTTCAACAACCATTTTTTATCCGTCCGCGGAAAACGTTGAAAGTTCAGTTAGTGGGTCGCGTGCCTGTGCGCTATCCACCATCTTTTAGTGTGACTTCAACCATGGAAAGAGGAAAGTTCGGTTTCACCGAACCAATTAAAGAGAGAAGCGAGACGCATTTGCAGACAAAACGAAGAGAGGCCGGAATGCGTGAGTCTAAAGAACAAGATAAGCTGGCCGACAGGGGTAATGCTCAAAAATTCTACGAAAAAACAAGGCGACTAACAGAAGGTTTCAAGGCCGACGCATACTTTTGTAGAACCCCCGAAGTGTTCTAGTGACTTATGCCCAGAGCTTACTGAAATTATAGAAAGAACAGTTGTTCAGCTTGCTGGCAGCGAAAGCTTAACACTAGGAGATGGTGAACCTGATTCCAATCCATCATGATGAAGCAGGCGTTCCATTGCCTGATCAAAACGAAGTTCGAAGTTTCAAGAAGTCAAAATTTTAGACCCACTTCATGAAGAACACCATTTACCAGCGTATATTTATTTTTTTAAGGTCTCCGATATTTCCCCTTTTCAGGGTACAAAAATATAGGACCATATTTGAGCAGTTTTTGCAAAATCCTGAAAGGAAAAGAGTCAATTACTAATACTTTCTGTGAAGTCATACTTTCAAATGGCGTTGCCATCTTTTCTGAACGAAATTCACTTCATACAGAGAGCATAAGAACAAAGCAAGGGGATAAGCATTTATATCCAGCTAAATTTATGTATTGCGTATACATTAAATTAAGAAATAAATTTCCTATATTTTTCCAACATTAAGCTACGTCGCTCATCCCACATAATTACGAGCGAATCTATGTGCGCATAAAAGAAAATTCACTTGAAAACATAAACAGTGAAGCACAACACCGCTAACATCAAGCGTTAACACCGGGCTTTGTCGACACACCCATGCACACATACACAGACAGCTGATTGCCCGCCAAAAGCACACAGGCATTTATCTTATCTGTAAAAGCAACAAAATTAATTACGGCAGACAAGCTGGAAAGAGCACGAACGTAATGGGTGTCGCATTACAGCGTGCAGCTGCTCCCAGCGCCAAATCTACTTAAGGCGACTAATGAAAACAGGGTGAGCACAATACAGCAGTCCATGGATGGGCCGCTGGCGTCAACAGCTGTGGCTGCAACAGCGCTATTATATAAAGTTTGCTTAAGTGCAGCGCGCGTCTTGTTAATGAGTCTAATAATTTCCGTCCGGCCGTTGCCACTGCTCACTACCGAGAATATGTGGATGTGCCTGTGTGTGTACAGTCACACGGTGTTCATATAAACTGGGTATATTGAGCACTTAAATTGAAACTTAAATTTATTTTTTAAACATTATTTTTTTCCATTAATTATTTATGAAAGTGTCTTTTGAGTACTTAACGAAACTCTGTAGGCTGAAGAGATATCTACCGAATATGAAAAGTGAATAAATATGGTTTGATTTATATTTTTTTTTACAAAATGATAAAATACTTGCTATAAACGAGTAGAAAATATTTTGCTTGTGGTACACATTATACAAATAAATAAAATATTTAATTATTAATCAATGTTTATTTTGTCGCCTTCAAAGTAATCCCCACCAGATGTACTCGTAATACAATTACGCCAACGATTTTTCCAGTCCTCGAAACACTTTTCATAAGCACTTTTTGGAGATGATCTTCCGATGATTATTCACTTGTTTGCATCTCAAAATCACGAACCTATGTCTGAACGGCAATTATAATGCTCTCTATGAATGTACGATCGCAATTCGCACGCATGTCCAAAGAGACCTGTATACAGTGCTCTTTTTGAAAAAAGAAAACTCAGCTTTATCGGGACGAGTCGAGCAAGAACGCGTTTTATACTAAAAACTGATGATTTCAAGCACCATGTCCTTAACTTTTTCAATATTTTCGTCAGTTGAAGGGGTGGAAGGTTGTCCAGAGCGAGGCATGTCTTCAACGATCTCTTGACTGTCTTTGAAGGCTTTGTACCTTTCGTAGGCTTGTGCTTTTGAATCACCGTAATTTTTTTTCCAATATTCTCAACGATTTCAGAAATATGAAATTTGAGACAAATTCTTTGATCGATATTTTTTAACCATTGTAAATGTTCCAACGCGCTATACCGATTTAAACAGCTGCTGTAAACATACTGATTTAAAGATCGCGCTCACATTTGGCATAGTAATTAGGAACAGTTCTGTGGACTTAGCAAAATATATATATATTTTTGAATATAATTTAACCGAGGAATTTAATTACAATTTCCGGTACTTTTCAATCCCAATGTATGTCTTGATATTTTTATTACTGTTATATTATTTCAGAAAGACGCACGCGCAAGCCCGAAAAGAAAGTTTCAAACTATTTCGCGACTATTGAGCAGAATTAGTGATTCTCCGTGAACAAAATTAGTAATTCTGCTCAAAACGATCTTTCAAAAATTCGAAAACGTCTTACAAACTTTTATAAATTTTCGAAGTTACCGACAAATAATGACAAATTATTCTACCTTTATCGTATAGATATAAAGATGTACACTCACCATAATGCATATCGGAAGGTTTTCTAGTTGTTCATTCTATATATCTGCTCTGACATTATTTCCAATGAAATATAAAATCTTTTCTATACCACAAATTGCAAAGACTGAACTTTATTCATTACCTAGAGACCAAATCTTTGGAAAAGTAAGCGACCATTTTCCTATGATTTTTCGAAGCACAACTGGCAATGAAATAGTTTGGTAACACTCAGAATTTAATATTCTGCGTTTTTCTTTAAAAAATTTAATTAAATACAAGCACATCGATCCACTGTTGCTGGGTTAATCGACACCGAAAGTTGTTGAAAATAATTTAAAAAAAAATAATAGTGCAAAAATTATTAGCAATTTAATTTCATGTTTGTTAGAGATGAATATTTTAAGTTACTGTAAACAACAAAAGGAGGATGGAGTCATGTGTAGAAGTTCACGCAAGTGAGGAAAGTTCTCTGATCGCCATTCACCTGGGAGGGGCCAGAAACGATTCTTTTACATATGACTCAAGCAGCTCACGACTTCCGGTCTTTGACCAAGAATCCTCTGGGAAGCCTAAGAACATCAGTTTGAAGGCGAGCTAAAGTGAGAGGGCGAAACATCCCACTGCATAGGATTGTGCGCTGGGTTTGGGACCCGCCACGTAAAAAAACACCCCCAATGAAAAACAACAGTCAGCCTCGGCTGAGTGACCCCCCCGTTGGATGACGACCATGGCAAACGAAATAAGGACTACGAATTGAGGGCATGCACCTGGAATGTCCGGTCCCTTAATTGGGAAGGTGCCGCTGCCCAGCTGGTTGATGTCCTCGTGAAAATAAAGGCTGACATCACCGCCGTCCAAGAAATGCGATGGACGGGACAAGGACATTTACATTTGTGACATTTACTACAGTGGCCATATAAAGGAGCGCAAGTTTGGTGTGGGATTCGTGGTGGGAGAGAGACTCCGTCGCCGAGTACTATCATTCACTGCGGTGAATGAACGTCTAGCCACAATCCGCATCAAAGCGAGGTTCTTCAACATATCGCTGATTTGCGCCCACGCCCCGACGGAAGAGAAGGACGATGTGACCAAAGATGCCTTTTATGAGTGCTTGGAGCGCACTTATGAGAGATGCCCCCGCCACGATGTCAAAATCGTGCTTGGCGACTTTAACGCCAGGGTGGGCAAAGAAGGTATCTTTGGCACTACGGTCGGTAAATTCAGCCTCCACGACGAAACATCCCCAAAGGAGTTGAGGCTGATCGACTTCTCCGGGGCCCGAAATATGGTTATCTGTAGTACTTGATTCCAGCATAAGAAGATACATCAAGCTACATGGCTGTCTCCGGATCGAAAAACCACCAACCAGATCGATCATGTTGTGATAGACGGAAGACACGTCTCCAGGGTTTTAGATGTGCGTGCGCTCCGACGTCCTAACATCGACTCGGACCACTATATTGTTGCAGCCAAAATTCGCACCGGCCTCTGTGCAGCAAAAAACGTACATCAACAAACACAAGGAAGGTTCGACCTCGAGAAGGTGCAATCACAACAGACAGCCGAACGGTTTTCTACTCAGCTTGAACTCCTGCTCCATTAGAGCACTCATCAGCAACTCGGTATAAAAGAACTGTGGGGCGGCATTTCAAGCTCCTTACGTATAGCTGCAAGCGAAACCATTGGTTTTTGGAAAGTGCAAAAGAACAGCTGGTACGACGAGGAGTGCCGTGTCGCAGCGGAGAGAAAACAGGCTGCCTACCACGCAACGTTACGATCGACCACAACACGTGCGGGATGGGATAGATACCGAGAGTTGAAGAGGGAAGCGAGACGCATTTGCAGACAGAAAAAGAAAGAGGCCGAAATGCGTGAGTACGAAGAGCTTGATAAGCTGGCCGACAGGGGTAATGCTCGAAAATTCTACGAAAAAATGCGGCGACTAACAGTAGGTTTCAAGACCGGAGCATTCTCTTGTAGAAACCCCAGAAGTGATCTAGTAACCGATGCCCAGAGCATACTGAAATTATAGAGGAAACATTTCTCCAGCCTGCTGAATGGCAGTGAAAACAAAAGACTAGGAGAAGGTCAACCCGATTCCCCAATTGATGAAGATAAAGCAGACGTTCCCGACCATGAAGAAGTTCAAATAGTAATTACCCGTCTGAAGAAAAACAAATCGGTGGGGACTGATGGATTGCCGGCCGAGCTATTCAAACACGCCGGCGAAGAACTGATAAAGAGTATGAATCAGATTATTTGTAGAATGTAATCGGAGGAAAACATGTCCAACGATTGGAATTTAAGTGTGCTATGCTCAATCCATAAAAAAGGAGACCCCACAATCTGCGCCAACTACCATGGAATAAGCCTCCTCAACATTCCATATAAGGTTCTACCGAGCGTATTGTGTGAAAGATTAAAGCCGACCGTCAACGAACTGATTGGACCTTATCAGTGTGGCTTTAGACCTGGCAAATCAACAACCGACCAGATATTCACCATGGGCCAAATCTTGGAAAAGACCCGTGAAAGGAGAATCGACACACACCACCTCTTCGTCGATTTCAAAGCTGCTTTCGACAGCACGAAAAGGAGCTGCCTTTATGCCGCGATGTCTGATTTTGGTATCCCCGCAAAACTGATACGGCTGTGTAAACTGACGTTGAGCGGCACCAAAAGCTCCGTCAGGATCGGGAAGAACCTCTCCGAGCCGTTCGATACCAAACGAGGTTTCAGACAAGGCGACTCCCTATCGTGCGACTTTTTCAATCTGCTGCTGGAAAAAATAATTTGATCTGCAGATCTGAATAGAGCAGGTAGAATCTTCTATAAGAGTGTACAGCTGCTGGTGTACGCCGATGATATTGATATAATTGGCCTCAACACCCGCGCCGTTAGTTCTGCTTTCTCCAGGCTGGACAAGGAAGCAAAACGAATGGGTCTGGCAGTGAACGAGGGCAAGACGAAATATCTCCTGTCATCAAACAAACAGTCGTCGCACTCGCGACTTGGCACTCACGTCACTGTTGACAGTCATAACTTTGAAGTTGTAGATAATTTCGTCTATCTTGGAACCAGCGTAAACACCACCAACAATGTCAGCCTAGAAATCCAACGCAGGATAACTCTTGCCAACAGGTGCTACTTCGGACTGAGTAGGCAATTGAGAAGCAAACTCCTCTCTCGACAGACAAAAACCAAACTCTATAAGTCTCTCATAATTCCCGTCCTGCTATATGGTGCAGAGGCTTAAACGATGTCAACAGCGGATGAGTCGACGTTGCGAGATTTCGAGAGAAAAATTCTGCGAAAGATTTATGGTCCTTTGCGCGTTGGCCACGGCGAATATCGCATTCGATGGAACGATGAGCTGTACGAGATATACGACGACATTGACATAGTTCAGCGAATTAAAAGACAGCGGCTACGCAGACTAGTTCATGTTGTCCGGATGGACGAAAATACTCCAGCTCTGAAAGTATTCGACGCAGTACCCGCCGGGGGATGCAGAGGAAGAGGAAGACCTCCACTCCGTTGGAAGGACCAAGAGGAGAAGGACCTGGAAAAATTTTCCATAGAAAATGCAAAACAATCGGGATTTTTATACTCTCGCAACAAAGTTGCTAAAGAGAGTATTATAGTTTTGTTCACATAACGGTTGTTTGTAAGTCCTAAAACTAAAAGAGTCAGATATAGGGTTATATATACCAAAGTGATCAGGGTGACGAGTAGAGGTGAAATGCGGATGTCTGTCTGTCCGTCCGTCCGTCTGTCCGTCCGTCTGTGCAAGCTGTAACTTGAGTAAAAATTGAGATATCATGATGAAACTTGGTACACGTATTTCTTGGCTCCATAAGAAGGTCAAGTTCGAAGATGGGCAAAATCGGTCCACTGCCACGCCCACAAAATGGCGGAAACCGAAAACCTATAAAGTGTCATAACTAAGCCATAAATGAAGATATTAAAATGAAATTTGGCACAAAGGATCGCATTAGGGAGGAGCATATTTGGAAGTAATTTTTTTGGAAAAGTGGGCGTGGCCCCGCCCCCTACTAAGTTTTTTGTACATATCTCGGAAACTACTATAGCTATGTCAACCAAACTCTATAGAGCCGTTTCCTTCAGGCATTTCCATATACAGTTTAAAAATGGAAGAAATCGGATAATAACCACGCCCACCTCCCATACAAAGGTTATGTTGAAAATCACTAAAAGTGCGTTAACCGACTAACAAAAAACGTCAGAAACACAAAATTTTACGGAAAAAATGGCAGAAGGAAGCTGCACCCAGGCTTTTTTTAAAAATTAAAAATGGGCGTGGCGTCGCCCACTTATGGACCAAAAACCATAACTCAGGAACTACTCTACCGATTTCAATGAAATTCGGTATATAATATTTTTTTAACACCCTGATGACATATACTAAATATGGGCGAAATCGGTTCTCAACCACGCCTTCTTCCAATATAACGCTATTTTGAATTCCATCTGATGCCTTCTCTGTATAATATATACATTAGAAACCAATGATCATAGCGGAATAAAACTTTACTCAAATACGGTATGTGAGCTGAGGTATCCCTTGTGGAAAAATTGTTGTGATCGGACTATAACTTTTCAAGGTCCCTGATATCGAACACGAAGAACTCAGTGCCTAACCGAACCTAACTTAATTTTTCACCGAAAATATCGGTAAATCTCTCAGAATTTAATTCTAATTCATTTTACAGCAAAATAAAAAAATATGTAAATGACGGATAATGAAATCTCGATTATCACTTTATCGTGCGAGAGTATAAAATGTTCGGTGACGCCCTTCCTTACTTGTTTATCTTTAAATTTCTATAGCTCAGAGGCATTTTATGACATCGCTTTGACTTTAGACACAAAAGTGTTCATTACGACAAAGTCGAAACTCTCATCGGCGAGGTAGTACGGGGCTCTAAACCTAATTTTCCACGAAATTCGCATTTTTTTGTATATACAGTAGAGGCCCGCTAATCCGGATCAATTAAAACCGACCCCTATCCGGAATATAAGGGAATCCGGATTACCAAAGACATAAGTATCAGAACTATGTATTAAGAAAAAATATTTATAAATTTCTGTTTGTTTATTATAACAAATAATACACATGTTCCAAAAAAAAAAACTTAAAACAATCCATTGAAAATAAACGTTAGCAATGTGTATGGATTAATATGGATGGGTGTAATATAAATTCTAAATTTAGTTGAAAAAATTGGTTAATTTTGTTTGGCGAACGCTTTTTTGTTTAGCCTCCATTGCTCGCTGCCGTAGCGATCCAAGAATACACAAACTGTTCGATTCAACGTTATTTTCCTCAGACCATTGTAAACAGGTGCTGAAGCTTTTAATAGCGTCTTCATGTTTAGCTTTTGGTTCATTGTTTTCGACTTCTTCAACGGAGGAATCGTCACTATGGAGGGGCAAATGGTCGTTATCTCCAATAAGCCATTCACTTATTTCAGATTGTGGCAGTTGGTGATTGTTAATATCCATTCTCTGCAACAAAGCTCCTATTTCTGTTAGCTCTTGTGCATCTTCACGCTGTGACGTCCATTTTTCTTTGAGAACAGACAGAAAAACGCTATCATCTGGATCCTCGTCAGCATCGGAATTGTTTTCGGTTTTAACTATATCGTTATTCTCTGTATAGGGAAGAATTTTTTGCCAACATTTTGCTACTGTATCAGACGACAGGTTCTCCAAAGAATTGGTCCATTGGTTGGATAAGAGCTGTGCAGGTAGGGGGAAGAAATACGGTTATAGTTTTACCATCATCGCTCCTAAACTGCTCAACCGATGCGTGACAAGAAGCATTATCAACTTGTAAAATAGCTTTTCCATCTAGGTTGTTGTCCGCTTAAAAATCCTTTACTTGTTTGACAAACGACTCGTGAAACCATTTTACGAAAATTGTTGAAGTCATCCAGGCATTTTTTGTCGAGTAATTTTCAACTGGAAGATCGCTACAGTTCTTAAAAGCTCTGGGATTTTCCGCCTTTCCAATGACCATCATTTTAAGTTTATGGTTGCATAAGCAAGAAATGTTACTCTCTCTTTGGAGGTTTTTCTCCATGGACCTCTTCTTTCTACAGCAAACACCCATGTTTGATTAGGAAGTAATTTCCAGAATAATGCGGATTCACATAAGAATGAAACAAAGCGCACGCATAATCATAAAAGCGAATGTAGTGAATAATAAACATGTGATCCGGATTAGAGAATACGGATAGAGAATGTCGGTCCGGATTACAAGGGACATAATAGAAATTTTGAATTTTTTACCCCTGTCCGGATTACAGTAGAATCCGGATTAGGCCGTGTCCGGATTAGCGGGCCTCTACTGTATCTCATAAATGACAAACCTGTAGGAATTTAGATTTGCTACAAAAAATCGCTATCATTAATACTTCTCGTGATATTCGGCTTTTAATTAATGCTGTGTGGAATTTTCACAGCTTTTTTATTACATACCATCTATGAAAATTCTAAAACAGAACAAATGCTTTTTCGGCAAAATTAATTAATTTTATTCAAAATAGTCTCCTTCTGCTTCAATACAGCTTTTTGCACGGTCCAAAAGCATATCGAACAAGTGTTTTAGCTCGTTGGCCGGTATGGCCGCCAGTATGCCGGTGCAAGCCTTTTTATAGACCTCTACGTCTGTATAACGCTTTTCTTTCATGGGCAAATGCATTTTTCCGAAAAGGAAGGAGTCGCACGGTGCCATATCAGGTTAATGGTTAAAATGTGATTTTTGGTCAAATAATGGGTCACAATGATGTAATTCGAATGTTGGATTCTTATCAATTTGTGCGGAACAAACCATGCACACACCTTTCGTAAGTCCAAATGTTCGGTCAAAATACGATAAATCGCTAGATTCAAAAAGTCCTGTTTACTTTTAAACACGCCTTGTATTTCTTAATAACACTCATATAGCTGCCAAGCTCTAGCTGAGTCGTGAGTTCTCTTAAAATAAAGTTTTTTGTGCACAAAAATTTTCTTAAGTGAAAAATATTTAATCAGAAAGGCAAGTAAAAGGGTGAAAGGGCAAGCGAGGGCAAGCAAGGGTGAAAAATTAAAACACAATTCCTCTTTTATTTCACAAATCCAATTTTTACTAGTCCACCCTCACGCACGGACACGTAAAATCTGTTTAAAAGTTCTTCGTAGTTTCGTTCCAACAAATATTTTTCGGTTAAATTATAGCCAAATAAATATTTTAATAGAAAATTCCATGTGAGCGAATACTCATGCAGTCAACTGTGAATGGCGAGCACTTTAGTTTACCAAAATTGTATTATTTATTTCTTTTTTATTGCGCGGTCGAAAAATAAAATTTATAGAGTTGAATTAAACGTAATTGCTTTGCACATACAAAAGTCGTGTATGCAAACACACATATACGGATGTATCTAGGTGAATAATTAAACAAAACAAATGGACTTTATGAAATTTATTGGAGAAAATTTGCTTGTAAAATAGTCAAGCTTACCTGACCCTAGTATCACTGTCAATAGTAATTTTGAAAAACCATCTAGATTAGGATTTTTGGTTCCTTACAGCAAATTAAAGAATTTATGTACTAAAAGTTTCTATATATGGTTATGATAAGGTCACTAACACTGAAAACTCATATAATTACTCATCAAAGCAATACTTTCTCGAATAGAACAAAAGAAATTGTATTTCTAACCAGGAATAACATGATTTATAAGGTCTAAAAAAATTTCGTTAAGCCTTCTAACGCGGAAATTTTTTAAAAATTATTGATCAATTGTACGTACTATATATTGTCATATAAAATATGTAACAACACTTTTCATAAGTTAACAAGCGAATCATAAGTTCTGGTTATAAAATGGTTATACAAGTATAATATATTGGTTAATGAATAGTAAGCAATAAAAATCTCAATATCGATTTTTTCGATGATACGTTGTTTTGCATTTTAGGTGACAATATGTAGCTACTGAACCAATATCTATGATTATATTTCTAAAGTTTTTAAGCCAGTCTAACTTTTATCTCAGTTTTTTTGAGCCACTTAACCAGAAACTTCGGAAGAGGAACAGTTAAGCATGTGAGTCTTTGCCGGGATTTAGTTGAATTTTGTTTCTATTATTTGCGTGCATTTTCACTCATATCGTTTTCTGCATGGTTTCACAATATATTCAAGTATATAATATATATGTCTGTATAGTTATCTTTCTGTTTGGAGTGTGCTCGTATTAGAGCGCTTTGTTTTATATTATCTTCAATCGCGTTTGCCACACTTTTGCATCACACAAAAACTTCCGGCAGCACAACGCTATGGTATAGCATGTACAATTGTTGTTATTATCATCCTTTTCAAAGCCATTCTGGGCACATTTGCAACTGCATTTGCTAGCTAAAGAGCGTAACAAAGCCAGTTAAAACAACTAATCGTTGCTAATGATTTATAAAAACAAAATGCGGCAACAAGTAAGGAAGCACTAAGTTCGGGTGTAACCGAACATCTCATACTCTTGCACCTTGCAAGAATCAAAGCAAAACTTACGTAAAAAATAAAATTTCAAAGAATTCAGCACTCATTATTTGAAGAAATCGTAACTATAATATGGTGCAATCAAATTTGGTATATTATCTATATTACTTCGAGGCAGCAAAAATTATATAACATCATCTTCAATTGAGACATATTTGACATAAGCTGAAACAAAGCGGCAAAATTTAATACGTAAGTTGATGTGAACATCAACCAGATAATCAGAATAGATTATAAAGGGTAAAACTTTTCAGGGTAACCTACTTTTTTAAAGAAAAACACAGAAACCTCAAATTTAATGGAAACTGTTTATTATCATTCGAACGAATACGGCTACGTCTTAGATTGACCATCCGTTAAGTCCAATTTTCGATGACTCGTTCGAGCCTTTCGACTGGTAACGATTTTTTGCTCCAAGGCTTGAATCGAAGCCGGATTGTTCGCATGGACTTTAATTTTTGCATATCTCTACAGGAAAAATTCTAACGGTGTGTGTCACACGATTTTGGTGGAATCGACCGGCCCAAAACGTGAAATTGATACGATCCATTATATCAATGATATGGTGTATAGTAACCAAATGTTGCCGAGATTACAAACTTCAATTTCAGGCATCAAATAGTCGGTTACGTTATCACCTTCATCATTTTTGAAGAAATATGAAACGATGATTCCACCGGCCCACCAACTACACCAAATCGTTGTTTTTCTGACCGAAATGGCAGCTCCTGAATCTTTTTAGGATGCTTTTCATCTGAATAAGGCAATTTTGCTTTTTTACATATCCATTGAGCCGGAAATAGGCCTCGAGAACGTCAGAAAAAAGTACCTCTGCTTGGATCACCCGCCATAAGGGACTTGAGATGTGGACAAATTACATTCATATTCAGAGCTAAACCATAATTTTAAGGAAAACTTTTCAATTTAACTTCATTAAAAAGGATTCACACAGTGGCCGATATTTGCGTTATATAGACAGTCGGAATTTCGGAAATATATGGGATGTAAAGAAAATATTAAATCCATTTTTGATACACAGACGTACTATTGCTAGAAGAGAATTCTCTCCAAATTTGAATTATCATTGACCGATATTGAGGCGTTTTTTCCGATTTCGAGCATCTTCATACTTTAATATAGGAATGTCATGATAGTTTCACCTAACGAATTTGAATTGACGGAGTAGGTTCCAAGGATTTCACCTAAAAGTACGCGGCGTCTCGCCCCTCGAAAATTTGTACACCGGCTTCTAGGTATTAAACCCTCTCGTACCATCCCAAATGTAAAATTTATTATCTCTGACGGATTGAGTTGCACTTTTACCAGTTTTTAACAAAACCGTTGTATGGAGAGTGAGCGTGGTTAGCTCAGAGGTGCCACTTATTATTGGGATTCGTTGTGCAAGATATCAGTTATATCACACATTGTCGAGCTCAGCTCTGGAAATTTTTAAGTTTTCGATTATTGGCGTGACAGCGTGTGTATCAAGGAACATACCATATGTAACAGGTTTCATCAAGATACATATCTTCATTTTTACCCAAGTTACAGAGCAAGCTCTTGCACGGACAGACGGAGGGATAATCAGACAATCACCCGGATTTTAACTCATCTCGTCATCCTGATCGTTTCTATATATGTAACCCTATATCTATCTCGCTTAGTTCTAGGTGATACGCACAACCGTTAGTTGAACGAAACTGTTATACTTTGTACCAACATGTTACAAGAGTATAAAAAGAACAATGAGTTTCATGCATGTGAGAGAGTGAAATCGAGCGCTAAAGCGACCGCAATAACAACGTAGTCATACTACGGCACTCGGTATTGTTGTGGGTTTATTAAATTTTGTACGAAAAAAGAGTCGCAAGCAGCGCTTTTTCATGGCATAATATTTTTTCTATATGAAATGATTTTTTTTTTAAGTTGTTTTTTTTTTAATATGTGATATGTGCGGTATTGTGAGCCCTTGTCGCCAAGTCGATACAAATGTGTATTATTATACCGTTATAAATAACCAAAGATGACCACATAAACTAAAACTTATAATTTCGATATAAGTACTTACCGTTAGAAACAACAGTTCAAAAATATACGTTAAGCCCCAAAATGGACAGACGAAAGAAAAATACTTGAGTATTTTGACGTAGTTTGCAATACATTTGTTACAGTAGATCGGGCAGTTAAATGTCGAAGACCCCATAAAGTATTTATTATATATGGTATATACATGATCAACGTCTTTTATATATACACGACCTAGTTACTGAGTTTTTGAGCTATCGGTCTGAAATTTCCCACACGTCCTTTTCCTACCGAGAAACTGAACATTTGTCGGAATAACCGATATCGATTCCCCATGGCATATAGTTGCAATACAAACTGGCCGATCAAAATCAATATTTTATAAGCAAAACTTTCCCATTTTACTAGATTAAAACTATAATAATACTCGAAATTTGTCTTTGTTCAGGGAATCTTTACAATCTCATAACATGTCTCGCATAAAAATGACTTTTAAAAATTGGAAAAATATTCGACATGTATGCTTTTCGAACAGAGACCACGACCTTTCAATGAATCACATAGAATTCAATAGATGCCTGTAGGTCAATATCACAATAAACTGTTAGATGAATGTAAGGACGTTTGGAACTCTTTTAACTAATGTTCCAAGGCTTTGAAACTCTAATAACAGCAAAAAAATGCGTTCCTACTTACATACACGACTAAATATTGCATATGTGTATGTATATTTGTATACAAATATACAAGGGCCTTTTCATGCGGCTGTGTATGGGTGTGACTATCAATGAGCGAACATTGACTTAGGGCATCTTTTACAATTCACTGCGTTTTCAAGTGATTTTCTCCGTCATTGTACCGAACTGTTGAGACGGAATGGCGCGCACAAAATTCCGCCAGGCAAAAGGATATTGGATATTGTCAAGTACGCAATGGCTTTCCGAACGACGAGACGAGAGTGCAAGCGCAAAAAAGAGCAATCTACAACATATACTTAAATACGTATATATGTGTGTGTGCGTGTGCCCATATTGAATTCCGAAAGGTTGGGCATTGTTTAAACGACATGATAAGCCAACAGTTTCGCAACGCACGCCAGGACGCACAGGCGTATCCTTTGCAGATGTGATGCAGTCAGTGGCAGGGAAAGGGCAAGAAGCCAAGTTGTGTTACTTGAGGTCACGAAAGATGCGAATCATATTTATATAAAAGACAGAATGGCTCATATCGACAGATTGTCTGTGGAGTGAATGTGAACGTGCGTATGCGTTAGCGAAGGTAGTTAGGAAGTTGTGTTGCTTTCCTGTTGAAATATATAGGTTAGTTTGGTTTGTCAGAGATTTTTGTTATATAAATGCATCATAAAATTTTTCCACTACCACGATAGTTCGTAGTTTCTTATAGAGCAAATCTTAAAGTAATGCCGCATCTTCGCATTTGTAGGCGATATAAAACTCACAATATCCCTTGTCCTTAGTCACTCATCGAAACTCGTTTAACTCATTGCTAACGGAAAATACAATTCTTCAATGAGCTACGATTGATATTCGTTGGTAACTACCCAACGCGTGATCCTTAATGAGCAATCCCCTTATGATTTCTTGTACTTTCAGGAACAGGAGAACTTTAAAAATTCTTAAAGCTAAGGATATCTTTTGATAGGTCCAATTTTTCCCCATAACTTCGAAATTTCGGAGTTATTTCCATTCTTTTGACGATCAACATATATGACACCAATTGAAACTTGTTGACTTGAATGGAATTCTCCAAGATGAACTAAGTTATGTAAATCGCCTGAAGTATTTTGCGAGTATTTGGCCACTCACAGTGTTGGGTTTAAGATTAGATAAGGTTGGGTCATATAATATATATTGCAATGAAAGACTATTGCTCGTTTCCTTCCATTTAAACCAATTATTTACAGAAAGAGGGACACAGGAATCATACTTTTCAAACAGTTGAACTATACTTGTATTAGATATAGCTAAGTGTTTCACAATGCTATCAAGATTTTAGAAATACAAACGTTCTCCGGATTTACAGCTACGAAGCCGACGTTTAACTGACCAAAGTAACGACTATAAGAAGTAAGAAAAATGTGTTGACCTGAAAAGTTTATCTTTAACTTCAACAGAAGATTTTCTCAGCTGAATTCTGTAGCTATCTACCGAAGCGTCTAAGTTTTGTGCATTACAAGGTGATAGAAATTCCCTCTGGAGGTTGCGAGAGTTTCGAGGTGTAGAAGTTACACAATAACGGGGAGAGGACACCATCTCGTAAAACACCTTGTTTAATTCTTCTCAATTTTGAGTTTTACTTCGAAATAGTACGGATAATTAACGACCGCTCGAGTAGTTCATGGTCCACCTCTTCATTCCTGAAAAGAGCATAGTTTGTTTCATGTCCTCAAGTAGCGTTGTGTGTTTGACTGTGTGGTTTCTGGTTAAGGCCAAGAACTATCTAAACGTTTATAACGCTAAGTGCTGTGGTGATACTCTGCACTTTTCGGAAGCCGTAGTAATGTTGTGCTGGGCTCAGGTGGTGTGTGAAGGTAAAGAGTAGCAAGGCCTCAGCTGTCTTCACTACTTGAAGAAGAGAGTTATCGGACGATAGAACTCTCATTTGTTGTCGGGTTTCCCAGGTTTCAGTAGTAGGATCCGATTCACACATCGTGTATTTGAAGAGTAACCAGCGACATTGAGGCAAAGTTTTGAAAATCGTTGCCATATCTAGAATATCTATGGTAACGTTAATCCAACTCATTCTGCCAAAATAACAACCTAATATACAAATAACAATAATCATAACCAGTTAATATCACAGAATTTAAGAAAAAGACTGCAGTTAGTAATGAAGTGAAGTTTAGTTAGCCTAGACTCGAAAGATCACATTTGCCAAAAGCTATCGGTGGTCCTGCAACTTCATTCTGAGAAAAACACGAGAAGATTCAGACTGGTAGAACTACCCTCGTAGCCTTCGTATGTACCGTTATAATCATACACCGAAGCTGAGCAGTCGCTGAGACTTTTTTGCGCCATTTTCTATATTTTACTGCATTCAACTTAATGTTTGCTACTACTATATATCCACTTCTTCCACACGCTCCTCACTCATTTTTACTTATCTCGAAGGAATTTAATTTTAAATTTAATTTATATGCAAATGTATACAGAGCACGCCACTACAATGAGCCACAATCAGCTGAAGCACGCCTGTTCCCAGTTGACCCTTACAAGCCCAGCTTGGCTCGTAAAGAACCTGCACACACATACACAGTCAGTATATAGCGTACTCATATACAGATCTATTTATCCACCTCAGCTGAGCACCTTTTTATCGATTTAATGCGATGCAGGAAATGCAAAAGTAAATTACCGTTAGTGCGGAAAACTGACTGCGGGCGATAGATGGCCAGTAGGTCGCCGCCGACAATGGGATACCGAGCGAGTACGACAGGATGCAGCAGGCACAACGTGGATGTGAGAGAATCGCATGTGGCCACAAACGAGAAGCGGAGCAAGCAAGTTTAAGAATAACATTTAATTAATGTTGGCAAAAGATGCAGTGAACTCCGCTGAAAGAAGACCAACCACAGACACACAACCCGTAATTCAATTAAATGTAATGAGGCAGTGAGCGTGCGAAGGAAGTGGGGTGTAAGAGAGCACCCAACCAGAAGATACAACATCACATTGAGTCAGTCAGCAGATTGCATGCCAACGATTAAGCCTATACTTTTGGCAACATTAGGGTGTGGCAAAATGTATGGAGATATTTTGTTATTTTTGATAACTACTTCGGCAAAGATTATTATCTCTCAAAATTAAAGTATTTAAATTTTCTATCTACTAACCTCGCGCAGGTCAATTTATATAATTTTTTCTTCGTGAAACAAACTTGAGCTGCGGGGATTATGAAATAGATCAAAATTATAGAGATATGGCTTCGATGAAAAGTTATTGTCTAATGTACAGGCAAGTCAAATTTGTCCTATATCTTTAGGTTATAGAAGTGATCAGTTCATATTTGTACTGCAATATCTTACTAAAACCGACCTCGAATTTTTTGCCGGTCTTATGACTCAATGAAAGCGAAAATGGTGCAGTCTCTTTTGCAGATTGTTTAAATTACCAGAATTCATGAGAGAGACATATTTATAGTACCTTCCGATGAACTACATATTTTTTCTTCACTCTATCAACCTCGCCGTAGTGACCTCACAGCAACTTTCCTGTTATTCGAGCCCCCTTAGTCGGAAACTTCTAAATTAAACATAATTTTAGAATACTAATTACGACTAAACGACTACGCTATGATTTCAGACCGCAATATTTTGAAAAAAAACTAACCATTTTGGACGAAACAGTTTAAGTTTTTCAAAAATTTCAGAAATCAACTAACAGATAATATCGGTTGTTGTTACTTACTATCTACTCTCAAGGAAGCAGGTTATCTATTTTTTATTGGAATCTTTGAATCGAAAGGAATTTTTCTTCAACTTCTCTCACGTTTAGGCAGCAACTGGCAGAACCGCAAAAATTTCTCAAACAAGCATAAAAAGAAGTAGATATGAAATCTAATTCTCCCAATTTAAATTTTACATTTACATCCTTATGAAAACACATATTCGTTTACCCTCAAAAAGCCGCTTGCTTTCTTCTTTATGGATGTGCGTTTATGATATTTTTCGTATTTGTACGCAAATGTAATTGAAATTCTAATAAATTGAAATATTTACGAGCTTCGCCATGGCAAATCAAATAAACAGCGACACCAACTGCAAACAATCGCGCGCCGAGAGATGTCAACCGACGCGGCAAATGCGGAAAAGGATACGCCTTGCTGCCTCAACGCAAACGCTTACTCTCGCTTGGCTTCCTCAGCCCCACATAAATATATATTTACATGCATAAATATCAAACTCACATAATATACTATACATATAGAATATAAGCGTATGCAGAAGCATAGCTATCCGAGCGCCTGCGTTTGCCGCAATGTGTATCCGGTTCACGCAAAACACAAATATGCTCGTCGCTGACAAATTGCATTAGTGATATCAACTTTAAGGTTATGTACGAGATTTAACAAAATAACTTGAGTGATAAAAAATAACTTGAGTGGTAAAAAATGCGCACTTTGAATAGCGATTTATTAGGGCCGATCTTGTGGATTGGACTTAGCCCGCATTAAGTTCTATTGTGACGTTTTCTTTACAATTTTAGGAGTGTAACAAACGAGCTTTACAGAAAAAAAATTTGAACGTTGACCTTTCAAGAGTTTCATATCTAGTTCTTAAAATCTCATAAAATAATCCCGGCTGGTAACTTCAAGCTCCTGCCTTCCATTTGCTAATGACCTCAGATAAGTCTTGGAAATTGTTTCAATAACATTGTCAAAAGTTAGGTAGATTCCTTACTTTTCAAGGGCACCATAATATCAAGACTTCGATATATAATCCTTATTGGAATCGAGCGTGAATACAAATCTTCCTCTAGATCCTCGGAACAGCAGATCATTCGAGTTTTTCTCCAGCATCTCAAAATACATCTGTACGTTAACACTAGTGTTCTTGCTTGTCCAGTAAAATATTTTAAACTCTTTGAATGTAAGACCAGACAGAGTTAAAACATGAAACATAACTTTCTTAGAGGTCTCAATATCATTGCTAAGGTATACACTGGACCTGGTCATATGATACCTACTATGTACTTCATATTATCTCAAAACGAGATCACAGAATTCCGAACCGTTTGCTCAAACAAATCCTAGAGGCCTGCCGTACTAAAATATTATCCACTTTGTTCAATACTCATGATCTAAAATCTCATAAAAAACCTTTGTCTTACTTATGCCTCAGCTATGACAGGCGAGTACTTACCAGTACTTATGCGACCAGAAAGTCGTTCTGATCCGAGGAGAAGCACAGAGCACAAGAAGCCCCAGTAAGGTACGTCTCTCTCCAATTATAAATTGTGTGCCTGAACCTAAAAACACTTTCTTCTTGATGGTCCTCAATAAATCAAAGTGAAAATCTCTAAATTTTCTTGGTCTGAAGCACAGATTCGCAAGATATCACAGCAGCACGGCTGTTATGCGAAATAGATTGCACACCACAACACACACAATCGAGTGATTGAAATATCCACTCACAAAGAGTTAAAGTGGAAGATAAAATATAAAACGACCCATTTATGCATAAACCGCGAGCAAATAAAAATTGAAAAGTAAGTATAAACATAAAAATTCCGCAGTAAGACAACATATGATCATAAAAGAAGGGGAGAGGGGTTAGCAACAACGCATTTAAGCTGTAGGAAGCCATAGGAAAAAAATCGCTTTGAATATATGTACACTGCTCGTACAAGAAAACGCATGTCAGCAATTTTCGGACACGTTTGGAACGCAGCCAAATGTCATGGATGAGGCCAAAGGCAGACTGTAACCCGCAAATTTCCATGTATGGTAGCTAGCATCGAATGCATGTGTGCGAGAGTACAAGTGTCACTGCTGCTTTAACTCACTTAAATCGTAATTTGAAAGATGTGCTAGACAGACAGGCGTAGCTTGGGGGGAAAGAATGGGGAACAACGAAGGCGAAAGAAGTGTAAAGTCGCAAACGCAAGTCCCCAAATGAGCTGTGGCATGCATACTTATGTACATACATACATATGTATGTTTAGTGCAAACTTAAGTTCATATATGTGGACTGTACCGCTAGGAATCTTCTTACTACTTTTGAGAGTACCTTTAAACTTAGTTCAAAAACGGAGTTTTAGTCCTCGCTTTAAATGTTCTCGATTTCATGTTTTCTTAAAGACCATATATATTTTATTGTTTTCTGTAAACAACTGTTCTCCGCTCTAAATCTCTTACCCGCAACTAATTTCTCTTTCCCTCTTTGCTATCACACTCTAATTTTTTGTTGTTTCCCTGCCGCCTTATATTCCGCTCACTCTCTCTATTCTATTATCTTTATTTTTTCTTTTTCCTCTTCTCTCTCTGATCCATTTATCAGAATGAAGACGATCCCACGCACATCAGTCCCGTGGTTTCAGCTTAGAGCTTTTACGCTTTTCATTGTTCTCGTACAGAATGAATCCAAAAATAGAGACGTCGACATAGTGCTATAGAATATTTGATATCTGTGGTTTAGTTCATGCAAATCAAAGTTAGACGTTAGAATAATGAAAATAGTTACAGCACTTTACACCTGTAAAACGCCTAACACCGCGTGTAAGCCGTTGGCTCTACCGAGAGTTGTAAGACGACTATGACATACGGTATATTAGATGGTGAGCAATGATGGAAAAGAAATACGCGGCAAAGGAAAAATGGAATAGAGCTAGATGCACAGAGACACACGTATAATTATTTATACCGATGGATCCAATGAGTTGTAGGTGGTGTCTTTATAGCAAAATTAGATACCACAATCGTCTTTTGACTGCCAGACCACTGCCAAAGCGTTGTTGTTCTCACAAAAAGTGTTTGAAATCCTTTTAATTTCTAAGGGATCTTAGCGGACTTAATATCATATTTCACGATAAACCTTCCATGATTTCCCGGCAATATACTCGCACCACTATAATCCACAAAACAAAACTTCAATTTAGAGGGACTTCGAGTATTAGAAGCTTTCATTAAAACAATTTTTTTCAAACTGTTAACTGAGAATTTTTTGACCTCGTCAAGGAGGTTGCACAAATAAAACTTTTTATATTGTGAAACTTCGTTAGAATCACTGGGTGGTTAAGAGAGGACATAATACAGTGACGGGATTTTAGTCCCAGTGGTTTCACAATAGGCCACCTAATTCCAAATTGTCGTCACTTCGAGTCTAACTGATTTCTCTGCTGTGTATGATTCAGTCCTGTGATATAAAGGGTAATCCACAACTTCAAATTTAATAGGGAATGTTTATTATCATTCGAAAGACCATTATTTGGCATTTAGTTTTTGATTCGATTTTCGATGACTCGTTCCAGCAAATCGACTAGTGACTGGCGAATGACTCCCTCGATGTTTTGCTTCAAGGCCTGAACTTACACATCCCCACAGAAAAAAGTCTAACTGTGGGATATCACACGATCTTGGTGGCCAATCGACCGGACCAAAACGTGAATTTATCTGTCGGGTACGATGGCGCGATAACGGCATTGTCGGTTACGTTCCAACCGACCGACAGACGATTGCACCGGCCACAAACTACACCAAACCGTTATTTTTTCTGGATGAAATAGCAGCTCTAGAAGTGTAGGTCCCTCCTCGTTCCAAATGCTGCAATTTTGTTTGTTTACATTAACTCGAAGAGTCGGGTCTTCTTGAAAGATTGTCGTTCCTCGTCAGTTCGAAGCGACGTAAAATGCCCCAAGTCGTTCCATATCCAATAATGAATGCTGTGTTTCAAGATGGCCAATTATGTTTACCTTAAGTTCAGCAAAGCAAAGAACGATTTGTAAACGTTGCTCAGGCGTAAGTCTTTGATTGGTCAAAAAAGGTTATTGAAAAAAGTACGTCTATTTGGATCACCCGTTATAAATGCGTCTGTATCGAAGGACGGTTTGTCGATGCGTCATTGCTGGTGTAGATACTCCCTATATGAACTGCCGCAACAGATGCGTGCTAGTGTCATATTTTAGCGCCAGCCGACTCACTGCATGCCTGCGCATAAATAGCGAACTTGGGTTTCGTTAAGGTTAACAGCGTGTTTTTCCGAGTTGCGGTTAGATATTTTTTAAGTGGAAATTTATGTTTAAATGTATGTAGTCTAAATTATCGCTGACTTGAGCCCACGCCGATTACATACAAGGTGCTACTGTTTTCATTACTACATACAATATATTTGCGAGAATGCGTGGCTTAAAGAGACTTTATGGAAGTTTTCAGATCAATCTACCCACATATATCATTACATATGTACATACATATGGGTGCATATACATATATGTGTATTTTTCTTACATGCCTGTAAATGATATTTTATGCGCTTCTGTTGAATCAGCTATTTTCTTAGGCTACATTTCTTCGTAGCTGATTGTTTTTATTGTCTTACTAACGGGTGATTTTTTTGAGGTTAGGATTTTCATGCATTAGTATTTGACAGATCACGTGGGATTTCAGACATGGTGTCAAAGAGAAAGATGCTCAGTATGCTTTGACATTTCATCATGAATAGACTTACTAACGAGCAACGCTTGCAAATCATTGAATTTTATTACCAAAATCAGTGTTCGGTTCGAAATGTGTTTATCGACAAATTTTGTTCAGCGATGAGGCTCATTTCTGCCGCATTTGGGTGAAGAGCAACCAGAAGCCGTTCAAGAACTGCCCATGCATCCCGAAAAATGCACTGTTTGGTGTGGTTTGTACGCTGGTGGAATCATTGGACCGTATTTTTTCAAAGATGCTGTTGGACGCAACGTTACGGTGAATGGCGATCGCTATCGTTCGATGCTAACAAACTTTTTGTTGCCAAAAATGGAAGAACTGAACTTGGTTGACATGTGGTTTCAACAAGATGGCGCTACATGCCACACAGCTCGCGATTCTATGGCCATTTTGAGGGAAAATTTCGGACAACAATTCATCTCAAGAAATGGACCCGTAAGTTGGCCACCAAGATCATGCGATTTAACGCCTTTAGACTATTTTTTGTGGGGCTACGTCAAGTCTAAAGTCTACAGAAATAAGCCAGCAACTATTCCAGCTTTGGAAGACAACATTTCCGAAGAAATTTGGGCTATTCCGGCCGAAATGCTCGAAAAAGTTGCCCAAAATTGGACTTTCCGAATGGACCACCTAAGACGCAGCCGCGGTCAACATTTAAATGAAATTATCTTCAAAAAGTAAATGTCATGAACCAATCTAACGTTTCAAATAAAGAACCGATGAGATTTTGCGTTTTTAGCTCTTGTTTTTATTGTCTTACTATATACTCACATACGTACATACACAAACACACATATGTATGTTCTCAAATGTATTTTATATTCACTTTCATGTCATAAATGTTTGAGATCGCATAGAAACAAATGTTTGTCATTTGCGTTTAGCCGGTCAATAACTTGGCTCACTGGCCATAAATGGGCGACCAATAAATGTGCCGTTAAGCGCTGAAATTGCGCAATAACACAAATAACGGACGCACGAGAATTGAATATATTGACAGCGGCAGCTATGTTATGAATGGCTGGAAATTGAAATCAATACATTTTATAGAGATGTGTGTGTCTCCTCCCAAATGAGAAGATTTGCAGACATTAAAATATTACTAAGCAATAAATAAACCATTTGAGCTGTTCATATGAGTAAGATAATAATCACGAATAGGCGGGTTTATATGCTTTTAACAAGCAATTATGGTAATTAAATGCTAACTACTTTGGTCCCTATCCTTCAAATGAATATACAATAATTGCAGCTGTAACAATTATTTAGTCATTATGCGCATATGCAGGGCCTTCTTCCTAAGTTGCGCTTCTTAAAAAAAATTCTTAACTTAGAAATGTCTTATTTCCGGTTATTTGCTGCGTAGAGATTATGAGACATTAAAATTTCGTACAGCAGCACCACCTACCGGACATAATGCATCAGTTTTCTCCAGTTAAAACCAACAATAGACAAGATAAAAATCGATAGGTTAAAATCATTAAACTATATCTCGACAATTTATGTATTTGTCGTATCCAAAAGCCTATTTCTTTTTGTATTAGGTAAAAATGCCATTCACCACTGCGCCATCTGTCCGTGTTTATGACAAAAATTTCAAAAAAAAAAATTAAAACAATTAGAAAATAAAGTAATAATAAAACTTAATGCAAAATTGTATTATTGTGTTTATCAATTTTTACGAAATATAATTTTTTCAAATAAACAGGTAACTTGGTAACCATTTTCAAACAGCAGCTTTCTCAAACCTTTAGCATTTTACGTTCATATTGTTATATTTCACACTCTTCCGAAGTTTGCTTGAATTTGTTTTTAAGTTAGCAACCCTTTACCAAAAATATTTTTACTACTTAGTTTGTTATTGAGATTGCAATAGGTAGAAGGTATACTTTACCAATTTTAATGAATTAAGACTTTTAAACGGGTGGCAACTCTGCAACATCCTATATTTATATATATTTTTCTTTAAGACTTTTTGGTTTAATGTCCAGATGTAATAATATTTTTTATCAAATTTAGCAGCTTTTCAAAAATACAGTTGAAACTGGTGGCAACCCTTAAATGCGTCTCAAGTTTCTAAAATTTATTAATTTTATTATTATTTCAATTAAAAATATTTCAAACCGATGGCCAGTTTTAATGATTTAAACTTATAAAAAAGTGGTAACCCCGCTATATCCTTTCTGAATATTTTTAGCTTTAAATTTATTTCATTATAATATTCATATTACAATAAATCATTTGTTCTAGCAGCTTTATTGAGTCATGGTTTAAACAGGTGGCAACGCTGCTCAAAAAATATTTTAAAAGTTTTCTTATACATATCTGTCAAATTTTCAAAATTTCTTTATACTATAATTTCTTCAAATTTAAAATTTTCCATCAGGTGGCAACCTTATAAACTTTTTTAACCGTTTTTTAAACCAACCTGTTATTTGCTTCGATTTCTTCATCGTAACAAAAATTATATGCTATCTATTTCATTGCATTACAATTGATAAACATGTGTGTGTGGGCCATCCACTGCGTATGAGCAACATTTTATACTTCATACTATCAAATTAGAATTATAATGCTATAACTTATGCACTTAAATGTATTCCATAACGCGACTTCTGTATTTATTTACTACAAGGCTTCTTCCATTTTCGTTGCAGCAATTCTTCTACCACGACTTTCCGAAGACACATCAGACGACTACCCGCAGAAAGATCTACAAGAGCTGTCTGGTGTGCGACACTTGCATACGCGAGCTGATGGTACTCGACGTTCCACCCCAGGTGAGCAGTCATAAAATGCTGAAATGCGCGCATAAGCTCCATACAATTGTGCAGCAGAAATTCAAGAATCCGTTCGCAAACACAGGAAAACTAAAAAAAGCAGAAAGTGAATTTCTGTAAATTGAAAAATAAGTTAACGTGCGCAGCAACAGTTGCAGCTGCAATGACAGCTAACAACGCAAACAGCTGGCAGGTGTCGTTTCGGTGTCTATATGCTCGGCGTCCATGCCTCTGTGCGCCGCTCCCTCCATTAGTAATATCACATGAATAAATTATCGCTTTATTGATATTGCATTTCCCAGACAGTGAACAGAATGCTTCGCTATTTTTTCCTTTTCGTTTTTAATTTTTATTTCCTTTTGGTGCAGGTAACATGCTTGCTGGCACTTCTGCGTTTATGGTCTTATTGAAAATCGCATTAAATTCGTTGTACATCGAGCAGGTCTATATATGTAGGTAATCAATTTTAACGGTGTCTCCTTAAATTTTATAACTGTAATTTTATTCACAACGAAGGAGAGTTGCAGTAAAATTGATATTCACATGATATTTTGAAATATCTGTATGTATTTTAATTCCAATATTTTTATTATTTTTTTTTACACTATTTTTACTTATTGGTCTACAACTTTGCTTCCGCCGTTTTCCAATAGATGTCTCTAGGGTCAAGCACTGGTCGATTAAATCGTTTTATTTCGATCTGGGGCATTTGTCTCAACATTAACCCAACAAAATATTTGTAGAGATCTGTTTGCATCCCAAACTTATTCTCAACTGAAAATGCAACTTTTTGAGCCGAATTCTCGACATTTGTGGGAAATTTTGCTCTTTTTTTTTAATTCCAAGAAAAGTGCGGCTGAGGACCCGCCACGCTTTACTGAGGCTGACACATACATAGATAATACTATTACTCTACTACTACCATCTATATGATTTCTATTAGGTATTAAAAAAATATAGAATTTTTGTAAAGCAACTTGTGTTAGTTTACAAAAAAATTGATCATAAAGCATTTCGTGTGTTAATTAAGCATTGCTTTTTGAGGGAATAAGGCAAACACTTTTGGACCGTTTTTTATACAATAAAGCCTTAAATTTACAAAAAAACGGCGGAAGCAAAGTTGGAGACCTAATATGTATTTCATAAAAGGGTTTCAGGCTCTTAAATTACACATTAAAAATTTCAGAAATGCCTCTCATATTAGCATTTTATCGCTTTCCCAGTCAACTACGAAAGTCGAATCAAGGATTAAGAACTTATTTTCATCATAGAGGTTAGCATTATATGACAAACTTAACTTAATTAAAATGGCCAAGGGACGCTGTTTAGATCATTACACTCTTTACAATGAAGTTGTATTTATGAAACAATTTATTCGCACAAGGAAACGTTGATAAATGTGCAAAAGTGCACTGGAAAATATAAAAATTTCCAATGAAAGCAGAACCCATAAAAATCCTGATTTTTTAGAATAAATCACAATAAAATACAACGTATTCTCCCCAAAAATTAATATTTTTAATCCAATAGCTTTTGCGACAGGTAGCACTTAAGTCGAAATAAAGGGTCTGCTAACACGAACGACGTGATGTTAAAATTAAATAAAACGCACAAATATGCCATTTTTGAACAAAGTTCCTGGAAAAAAAGTTCAGTTAATATCGTTTTACAACGCTCGCTATTGATGGTAACGGCATTTCATGGCTCATTTCGAACGAAATAATAACTGATAATTAGAATGCAATTGCGTGTCCTAAACCACACAAAGTTTCTGACTCAGTACAAATCGCGATAATTTCGTTTGTTTGGCAGAAATGGGCCTCATCTAGCTAGATGATTTTTCGATGAAAATAGTCCATCATTTCACGTGCCTAATTGGCAAAGCTACGGCACTTCAAATGGTCTGGACAATGAAATAATTTTTCTTCAAAATTCTATGGACTGAACAATGCTTTTAAAAGCCTATCGTGAACTTTAAGCCAAAAAGTTGATATTTTGAAAACTCGCACAGACTCGTCTAACCCTTTCAAACTTGACTTGCTATTAACTAGTCCAACTCAAATCTCAGACGAAGCATAATTTGCATTGACTGAACATTTGATTAGCTCATCAACCGCAATATTTAAATATTTTGCTATCCGCAATAACAACAACAAAACACGTTGGCAGTGGCTGAAATGTGCACTAAACGAATTAATGTTACTCATACGCACCGTCACACCGCATAAACATCAAATCTAAAATACAAACCGCCATATAAACTGGCTGTGCGTCGCCAACACATTTTCGCTTTGCTTTACCGAACCATAAAACAATGTGTAGCTCAGCTGCCTATTACCAGCGATGAAGCCTTGGGTGGGCCAAGGATATGACCAAAAGTTCAATGTCATGTATATATTTTAATGCGCGCCACCAGCTGTTGCTATTCCCTTTCCACAAATGCAGTACACGTCATACATACATACTCGTACATGGTCTTATTTACTTATATATGTATATATACGAATAAATTTCGCGCCTTCGTCAATGGTTAGGTGTCTTAGCGTTTTAATGCCGTTTCCAGTCCCGCTGCGGCGGTAATATTCTAATAACCATTATTTACGCCGAAGGATGTCTACGTTTGTTACTCGTTGCAGCTTTCAGACACGGTAGGTGGTCGCATAAAAGCTGTTTTTTCTGTTCGTTTTCGCCGTTAGCATATAACTTACTACGGCGGCTTATCGCCGCCACGATTAATATTGCAAAGGCAAATCTGGAGCAAAGTAGAATTGAAATTTTCATTTCCGCTCTAAAATATTCGTACAGATTTTCAAGATTTAGAACAACAAATTTTAATATCGCCATTTTTTATGTCTGTACACACATACATTCATACCTACAACTAAAATCTGCTTGAAAATCTGTGCGGTGAACAGTTGGTTTGATTTCAATTCCACCGAATTTATTCGCCGCATATTTCAACAGTTTCATTTCTTAGCGTTTATCCCTCTGATCCGTATCCACCAGCGCAATTTAGTGTGTCTCATCGGAATTGCTCATTGGCAATTCATATTGATTCCGTCGAATTTATGTCTCTCGCAGAGTATAAAGTTTAAAGTTTCCCACACAACTGAAACTTATGAGGCTATGTGTAAATATAGAAAGGTTTATGCTCACAATCATACATATATATTTATGTATATTCACCCACAGTTAAATATAGTATGTGAAACCTTGCATATTTTATGCATGTAACTTTCCGCAATACAAACCCTCATATGAATACCCTTTAGGGAAATGAATTATTGATACATAAATATTAGAAAACGGGGCACGCTCTTTGTAATAAAAAGTTCCTCTGAATCTTGAATTCAAAAAAGTGTTTAACGTGGTTTACGTGCAAATATTTGTTCACAATTCCTTAAAAAATTTAAATGAAGTCAGTATTGCAGTCAACGATCATCGCTACACACACAAAACTGGTTCCCCAGTTTAATAACATTGGCCTATGAACTAAATCCAAGAATGATCGGGCTAATGCCTAATGATGATGAACCAGCTATGACTGACCATTTGTAAATCTCAGTCGATTTAAAAAAATGTATTGAACCAATCGTTACAATTCCTTAAAAACTTTCAAAATAACAACAATGAAAGCGTCGCGAAAGGCATTCTCCGTAATAACCTTGAGAGCCAAGGTTCATTCTACTTGGATCCCCTCTGTCGTCTCAAAATGCTTACCTTTCATCGGCCTTTTCAGGCAAGGAAACAAAAAAGGCCGAGGGGTCACATCTGATTGGTTAGGTAGCTGTTCACAAGAAAGGCCGCAATTCCAGGTCGGCAGTAAGCACGGTCTTCATCAGCGACCTCTTCCCCCCCGGCCCTCCAACATCTGGGTAAGCCTGCTTGATCATATCAAACGTCTCTGTCGCAGATTTACCGAGTTTCACACAGAATTTAATCGCGTAGCTCTTCTTTAACGAACGTTGCATTTTCGGTTTGCACACTCACAGAAACACGTCGCGCGAAAATGTTTGTCCTGACTCCCCAAGTGCTCGGAGACAACTGAACAGCCGCTCTTTCGTTAGCTAGGAAGACTCTCTACCGAATCCAGTCAGTGCACGTACGCTCCGAAGTACAGGCGCGGCGGAAGAAAATCAGTCCTATTACTTTCCGGACAAACCATGTGCAACATTTTTTCTTGTGGCCTGAAAATGCATGGCTTTTCCAGAAAAAAAAAATAAAATTTCTAAGATAAAATGAAACACTATTCTAAAATAGTCGCAAACTTGAAATATTTTTTTCATGACCACTTAACCTAGAAAAATGTCTACTTCTGTGGGCAAAAAAAGTAAGATTTTTTAATTTAAATTTCGCGCGAAAAACAATTCGTCGAAATATTTTTTTATGTTCATATGACTGTCAGTGACGTCTGTGCCAAATGTTACATCAAAATAATTTTTAGTGCTGAGTATACACTTATCTTTTTGAAATACATGAAGTGCATTCGGCGATTTTTACGATGAGTGAAATTATTCTACAAAAAAGTTTCGTTAAATTTTGGGTACGAAATCAAATTACTGACGCCGAAACGTTCAGAATGTTGAAAAAGGATTATGCGTCGTTTGCCCGAAGCTATTCGTAAAAATAGGCCGGAATTATGGTCCGACAACACTCGGTTTTTGCACCACGATAATACACCGTCGAATACTGCATTGATTCTTTGCGAGTTTTCACCAAATTTTCAACTAATATCAGACCTGATTTAGCTCCTTGCGACTTCTGACTATTCAACAAACTTAAACAACCGCTTCGGGGAAATGTGCATTGAAGGGAGAAAATGACTATAACAACTGCATGGAGTATTGAAAAAACGTTGAACGAGTGTATTGGGGCCAAGAGGGATTACTTTGACGGGGCGACATAGATTTTGAAAAATAAATTAAAAATTTTAAAATTATGAACACAGTGCAAAACAAAAACTTTTAAAGCAATATCTCGAATAGTTTTTGAAATACAGCCTTCTGAAGTGTAGCCGTTAAGTTCAATGAGAATAATCAGTTTATCTTTACAAATAATTTCTTTAGCGAATTATTCTATATGTTGCTTATATAGCGCTTCATCCAGTGGCAAACCAAAAACTACGAAAATGTTAGATGAAATTCAACTTATTTTAAAACAGCCGCTATTTTTTTGAGATCGCAGGTCATGGTATAGGCAATATTTTCTATCAGAGGATTTTTTGAAGCCTCATATTCAGAGAAGATCAGAATCACTGTAACAATGAATAAACTTTGGTTTGTCGTCTTCGGAGATCGCGTGTGACTTGAAACATAACTATTTGTTTCTTAAAAATTTTACTATGAGCTTTTAAAATGCGCATAGATAAATATACCCTTAAAGTTTAAAAACAATTGACATTTTTTTTTTTTAAATCCAGACTTTTTTTGGCAATGATAATAGATGTGCCCCTTAAATTCTTTTTTTACAGTTTCATTAATCTTTAACATGTTTCTATACGTAAATAATTATACTGACCAAGTTGGCGGCCACAATAATATTGCTGCAATTTATTAACGCGTTTGGCTATCATTATTATCGTCTCGAGAGACTTTATAGTTGTTTGTGTACTCGTTATTGATGATTCATTGAATATCCATTAATAAAAATCGCAATTATTGGCCCAGCCGTAAGAACAGCAATAAGACAAACGCGGCAAAAGTCGCTAACCTAAGAGAAGGCAAGGAAATGTGAAGTTATTGCTTGGGTACCATATGTGCGCAGGCCACAATCCCCGTTGGAAATCGATACCAGCAAATAATTGGTTTGGTCTTAAACTATTTTGATTGGGGTTCTTTCGGAGGAAAAATTGTGTAAGAAAATTAGAGTTTAATAAGATGATTGGTGGTGTATGTTGTAAGATGATGCGCAAGTTGGAGGTTAACATACGTCAGAAAGTATTGTTTGTAGATACTACTACGTAAGTCGGATTCAGAAGACATCGAGTGACAGCCATCCATATCCGTAACAAAACGTTATTCCTCCCCGAAGTGTCGTCCAACAGTTTGAGAACTTTGTTTCAATTCAGCAGTATTAGCAATCAGCCATAAGTTTGACGGGTTAACGGCTACAGAGCAGGAGGAAAGAATTCATAATCATACCTAATTACTTTTTGGGTCTAATTTGAAAAGTTTTTTTGTTCCAAAAAATCGAAACTACTGTTAAGTATATTAGTATAGATTTGGTATGCAATTTTGATACTCTAAACACATTTTCAGATAAAAGGAGAGAGAGAGAGAAAGAGAGATAATATAATTTGATACTCAACGTTATGTACAGAGAGAGAGAAAGAGGGAGAGTGCGAGATGATAATTTTTTCTATATCTTCTTGTGTCAAATGTCCAAAAAATGCGCAAATCACTTTCAGAATGTCATTCTTCTATCATTATAAGTCCATAAGAAAAAAGGTGACAGGAAATATCGTAAACTTTGAAACATGTTTATTAAACAAATAGAAATAATAGCATAAAGCAGAAATACTAAACTTAATACAACAAAATAACAACAACAATAGTACAATCATATCACTGCCTATTCTCCATCAGATTTGAAGCGGCAAAGGGTCTGAAAAGACAATTACACTGCTCAACACTTGACATAATTGTGATAATGTGCAAGGTCAATCATAAACACAGAAGAAATGCGAACCCCAAAACTTAATGTCGATGTCGACTGTCACGCAAGCGCTAACCCACCCATAAATAACCTAATTTAGGGTTTTTATTGTTTGGCAAACGAACAACAATTGCGTTCTTGTCATGGCTTTATGGGATGTAACTCAAATACCGACTACATAGCCATCATCATATTGCTTAACCACAACCACCCCATTATCCACCCGTTTCGTCTGTCACCTTAATCACGCCCCTTATGCTTTCACACTTATGAGCTTTATTGTACAGCGATTTAATTAAAATGACTCTGTTAAGCTTATTCGCGTGAGGCGAGAGAATAAAATGCGATTTTCTGCAATAAAAGTAAAAAGGAAATTGAGATACATATTTATGGTCGCGCCGTAATTGTGTTGGCTATTGAACAACGTAAAGTACTTAATTAGCAATTAAATTAAGTTGAATTGACCGCCAAGTCAGAGCTACAAATGCACAGCAAAAATGAATGGGAATTGGCTGGCACGAACCTCAGCAGCACACTAATTAAGAGCAGTAATAAAAAATTATGGATTCTGTAAATTCTTTATTTATAAAGTCCGAAAAAAGCTTTTAACTTTTGACACCGCTTCCAACTTTAAACTATTAAAAGTTATCTAGAAGCAACAAATGAAGTTTTTCACTCGCTTATAAGCCAAGTGCACCTTTGCTTTTGAACTTTGGCTTTAAATATTGAAATTTTAAAAAATATACTGTTTATGACATGTAGAGTTTTTCTAGTAGTAGAGAAATACTTCCTATATCTGAATCGGCAATTGAAACCCAAAGCTCCTTGTAACTAAAATATCAACATGAACATCTACGTAAAACCAATGTCAGTTTGATACTTTAACCCACTAAGAGTAGTCGACGACTGCGAGGTCCTTCTAACCTAGAGTACACAATAGGAGATCTACTGACCTGCTTGCTCTTAGTAAAGTTCATCTTCAATCGTAGAAGTTCTTACTGGACATTGTCCAATAGGCATTTATTTTGTCAGGCTAAAAATTCAGTCGGACGCAAATTGTCAAAGTTGTATGAAAGGAGATGAGGTAGAAATACGCTTTTCCTCTATTGTCCAGCCTTTACAAAAAACATCTCGGCAATCATACCTTCGGCGAACCAGCAGATAAAGTCGAAACTGACATTGGCCACTTAATAAATTTGTCACCGGCCCAAAGCCTTTTATTCGATTTATGATAAATTTTAATAACAGTTCTAGGCACAACAATAGACCGGTTATTAAGAGACTTTTGTGAATCCAAATTTTTTTACTGTAATTTGATCTCATGTACCGACGAATCGCTAATAATCCATCACGAATCTGCTTAGGCGTTGGAATATCTTGCCACACTGCAATACTTGAGGTTACCCAACGTTCGCCAAAATCCAGTTAGACACAAATACCCAGTAAAATGCAAGAAGCCTGCAGATCACTAACTCGTTCCCTATATACTGAAAACAAATCTTAGGTTTTTCTACTCCCCTACCCAGTTTTTCAACTACCAGCCATTCCGCATTGCCTCGATACACATATAAGTCTTATCAAAGAGTACCTCGATGCCAATGATAGTGCGACTGGGCATTCCTTACCTACAGGGGTTTTACAGAAAGTAATGGGACTGAGTGGATTTAAAAAAATCTATTATACCAATCATGACAATTCCTTAAAAACTTTCAAAATAGGCTCCTTCAGTATCGATGCAGCGCTGTAAGCGCGATTTGCAAGCATTCAAGGCGTCATGGAATTCATTCTACGGAATAGCCTTGAGAGCCAAGGTGCATGCTGCTTGGATCCCCTCTGTCGTTTCAAAATGATTGACTTTTATCGGCCTTTTCAGGCAAGAAAACAAAAAAAGTTCGGAGGTAAGGGGATCACATCTGGGCTATAGGGCGGCTGTGAAAGCGTTGGGATACCGGCCTTGGTTAGGTAGCAGTTTACCAGAAAGGCGGTGTGAGCCGAGGCGTTGTCATGGTGCAACTTCCAATCGGCTGCGATGTCTTGTCGGACCCGATGAACTTCTTTCTTGAGAACTTCCACGTATAACTTGGCGATGACGGTTTGTCCAGGAGGTGGACGATGACTTTGATGACAAAAACGACAATTAACATCCTTTTCATTTTGGAGGTTTCCCAGCACGGTCTTCATCAACGACCTCTTCCCGGCCCTCCAAAAAGGCCTGGTGCCACCAAAACACACCACTTCTTGGTAAAGCAACATCTGGGTAAGACTGCTTTACCATATCAAACGTCTCCATATCAAACGTCTCTGCCGCAGATTTACTGAGTTTCACATTTATCGCATACCTCTGCTCTAACGAACGCTGCATTTTTGGCTTGCACCACTCACAGAACCATGTCGCGCGAAAATGTTTGTGCTCGGAGACAACTGACCAGCCGCTAGCTGGGAACGCCCTTTACCGCATCCAGTCAGTGCGCGCACGTTCCGAAGTACAGTTGTGGCGGAAGAAAATCAGTCCTATTACTTTCCGGGCAAACCCTGCAAACCGTAGCAAAAGCTCAGTAAGGGTTGGTTCGCCTTTCTACTATCGAAAAATTAAGTAGAACAGTGCGAAGAAAGAAACGAAATATTGTTACAGTAAATAGATAGATAGAGAAGTAATGAAATTTTATGAAGACCTTTTCCTTACAGGTTTTACAGTTGGAATTTAGACTATTTTAGAAACATATATTTCAAATCAGGCGGAATCTTATTAAAACGATACTTTTGCTGTAACATACTATATATACGTATTTGATATTTGCTTCATGCACATTCACATCATCGCAGTTATCTTCTTAAATTGGCGTTCCGACCTTAATTCTTTGAATATTTTCTCATCTATAGTATCGCATACACCAACATACTTATATGAATGTTCAGACGTACGTAAGCCTCTTTGACACTTTCTTACCACTGCGTGGCCACATTCGGACAGTCATTTCATAAATATTTATAAAGTGTCTCTCATTGCTATTTGGTATTTTATTGTACTCATACTCCGCCGACGTCGGAACTTGAAGTACACTTGAGTGTGGACTCCATGAATTATGACAATGGCCATTGTTGCGGCCTCGTACTCAAGAGCTCTGGGCACCTCTTTTAAGCAAACCGAGTACATGTTTACTTAGAATACGATGCAAAAATTCCATTCTGTAGGTGAATGGTTTGTGAAATTTATTGCAGCCAAAAGAGTAACCCACAACAACACCACAAAATAAAACACGAGTGTTTATGCTCGTAAAAGGCGAGCAACTAAAATATGTGGAAGATGTAAAATACCATAACGGACACAATGAATAACAGGCTATTCTTTAGGATTTTTCATTCCTCTCTTTAAATAAAGAATATAGAACTAGACTTTTATTAATATATTACACAATTTTTAGGGTTCCGAAGGATTATTCATAACAAATTTGATATTTGGACTATTCTTTCTTATAAATAATTAATATTGTTTCATAGGAAAAAACATAGCTAGTTCTAAAACTTAGGCATCCAAACGACGTTATATCTCTGAAAAGTACAGCTGGATAAAATCCGGGTCAATTTCGTTAACATAGAACCGGCTGTTGTGGGAATAGTTTCGGGCCACAACAGGATGCCTCTTGATGTCTCCTATCGAACACCTGCACAGTTAAGCACATATGTTCCCAGTTAAGGAGCATAATGCTTTGCTCCGCAAGCAGTTTCTGCTGGGGTGCTTTTGCAGAAATCATCCTTCCTAAACCGCGTCGACGACATAAAACAATACGCCGAAAAGACTTCGGTCGCAATAATCTTCTGTCATGCACTGACCGCCATTCAGAGTGGAACCATTGACACCTTCACCATCCCTCTCAATGAATGGCGTACTTGGCGTCAAGCCACCATCCATTGCAGACGCAAAGCTAGAGTTGCCGCAAGAATCAAGATTGACCCTTGCGTAACTCCGTTCTGGATACTCTAGCAGATTAAACTTTTAATTATCCAGAATCGACCCTGACATATCAAACATATGTCCAGCATGCAACGAGTCCCCGCAGTGCATTAACCATCTCTTTGCATGCCCTGCTAATGCTACACTTCTGACACCCCACTCCCTATGGTCCGACGGCGTCGAAACAGCACGTTTCCTGATCCTGGATGACTACGATAAAAACTTATTTATTCCTTACCATCCTAACGGAATTTTTTGACCGTTAGAAGAACAACATGGTTAGTTCATAATATATGTAAAGGGTGATTTTTTAAGAGCTTGATAACTTTTTTTAAAAAAAAAACGCATAAAATTTGCAAAATCTCATCGGTTCTTTGTTTGAAACGTTAGATTGGTTCATGACATTTACTTTTTGAAGATAATTTCATTTAAATGTTGACCGCGGCTGCGTCTTAGGTGGTCCATTCGGAAAGTCCAATTTTGGGCAACTTTTTCGAGCATTTCGGCCGGAATAGCCCGAATTTCTTCGGAAATGTTGTCTTCCAAAGCTGGAATAGTTGCTGGCTTATTTCTGTAGACTTTAGACTTGACGTAGCCCCACAAAAAATAGTCTAAAGGCGTTAAATCGCATGATCTTGGTGGCCAACTTACGGGTCCATTTCTTGAGATGAATTGTTGTCCGAAGTTTTCCCTCAAAATGGCCATAGAATCGCGAGCTGTGTGGCATGTAGCGCCATCTTGTTGAAACCACATGTCAACCAAGTTCAGTTCTTCCATTTTTGGCAACAAAAAGTTTGTTAGCATCGAACGATAGCGATCGCCATTCACCGTAACGTTGCGTCCAACAGCATCTTTGAAAAAATACGGTCCAATGATTCCACCAGCGTACAAACCACACCAAACAGTGCATTTTTCGGGATGCATGGGCAGTTCTTGAACGGCTTCTGGTTGCTCTTCACCCCAAATGCGGCAATTTTGCTTATTTACGTAGCCATTCAACCAGAAATGAGCCTCATCGCTGAACAAAATTTGTCGATAAAACACATTTCGAACCGAACACTGATTTTGGTAATAAAATTCAATGATTTGCAAGCGTTGCTCGTTAGTAAGTCTATTCATGATGAAATGTCAAAGCATACTGAGCATCTTTCTCTTTGACACCATGTCTGAAATCCCACGTGATCTGTCAAATACTAATGCATGAAAATCCTAACCTCAAAAAAATCACCCGTTATATATAAAGTGAAGCTACTCGTACTTCTACTTTTCAATGAAATCAATCACGTAATTTGTAGCTGTGACTTCCTGTACCAAATTATTTCTCATTGCATTAAATCGAAGTCATCACTACAGTTCAGTTTTAATACAAGAGATAATTATACGTCAAATACAACCGAGGGTCTTATAGAAAGTACCGACTTTTAATAACAAATTGTAACTGCATTATTTTTAGGTCTCTCAATTTTGATCGTCTTACTTACAAATTCGTATACAACAACAAATACATATATAGGTGACGGTTGACCAGAACTAATTGTTTTTACAGCTTTTTTTCTAGCGTTGGACTTGTGAACTTCGCGTGTGACTAGATCCCGTAGTCGGGATCTAGAGTAAACCGTAAGAGATTCAATGAATTACTTACTCTTAGCAAGACTTATTTATTGTCCAATAGTTTAAAAATCTTATTGGACGCATTCTGTCAAAGTTGTATGGAGGAAGATGAAATGGCACTTGCCCAAGTGAGGTCCTTCATCGGAGTAGAGCTTGCTTTTTAATACCTGATCGCTAATTTACGAATTTAGTTCCTTTAAAATTCTTTTATGAACATAGCATTTAAAGTTGATCAAAATACTCGCAAAAGGATAGACCAAAATATTTTAAGTAGATAGTAAATGTCATTCACGAAAAAAGTCTCTTACAACCACGATGTTTCGAAATTCTATATTCGCGGACTCCTCAACTTCGTTTTATTGCTCCAATTCGAAAAAGTTTCTCGTCAAAACGTATTTTTCAAATACTCGTATTTTAAAGAAGTTGAAGTACGCTTGAGAGAGTGTTCCGAACCAGAAGGAGAACTTGAGAAATGAAACATCATTGTTCCAATTTTTTCGTTATTCGTTTGTGGGCCAAGTACTTTTCGGACACCACTCGTATATACGAACTTGTGGTCCGCCATTTGTAAGATATAGTATCATGCAAAACGGGAAAGTGCGGGGCTATTTCATGTTGAAACCATTCAAGTAAAATGTGCTCCAAAGCTTAATTGAGGACTTACAACTTCGACCATAAGCTAATCAAATGATTCCCCTAGGTAAACAAGCGATATTGTAGAGGCATTCGTAAACCTTTCTCTATTATTTATTTGTATATAATATTTAAAAGGAACAAGCCAACGGTACATGAATCAAAAATATTTTGTACGTTAGCTGTTCAGAAGTATTTGTTCAAAAATCGGTATGTAGTATACTATATACTCGTCTACTGTTGTTGTTGACAGTTGGATTGTTGTTGTGTTGTTGGGGGAAAAATGGTGTGGCATAAAGAAACGTTTTTACAAGTTGCTGTACCATAAATATACGTATATGTATGTAATTCTGTGTATGCACATGTATATGTATGTATGAATGTAAGGCCTTTCCTGTGTATTGTCCGTTTAACTTTATTGATAACTGTGGGAATTGTTATGCCTTTTTAGCACTCCCTGGCGCATACACACACATCTATATAAGATTATTTTACGTTGTTACTGTTGTGCTCTTCGGTTTTATTGCTTTTGGGATCACATTGTGAAACAATTCAGAATTGTTTTTATTCAAAGCCGCAATGGAGCAACAAAAACCGAATATCCTCTGTCAACACCCTGCCAACAAGCAGCAGGTGGAATGTGTGGCAATTGAGGACAACTGCACTTAAAAATCAATAAACGCACGCCACGTATGCTGACGGCCAACGTAGAAATAAAATACTGTTACGACACACATATGTACACATGTAAATTGACTCCCATTTAAATGAATTGCTCACTTTGGTAAGTGGAGAAGAGTTTGGAGACATGTAAAACGCCTTTTTGAACAACAAAAGGTCGACCGACATGGACAAATAAACTCAGCAGTGGATCGAAAAAGAGCAAGTAAACTCTTTGATTATGAGAAAAAGAACCATTTTTTTACAACAAAAAGTATGATTGATTTAACCATCTAAGTGTTTCGTAGGACCACTAAGTGCGAAAACTGAAATTTTATTTCCATTTTGGTGGAAATGGTGTCAATAGCGGACAGAACTTGCTCTACCTAAATTTAATAGGACCCTATATAAGGTCTTGGACACAAAGAAGAATGAAGACAGAAGAAAGTTATCATGTGGGTTGCCAGTCACATAGGAATAGAGGGAAATGAAATGCCTGACATGCGGATTCGGGGGTAGCTAAAGACACAATTCCCTTAAGCTGCCCCAAGCCATACAGCTTCTATCTCTTTTAAGGGTTTTTTGAATCCCTAAAAGGAACATTGAAGTCTTGGAGCACAAACCACACATGTCATACCACAATGTTACTTTAGGGTAGTGTTGATGGTGGACAGACCAAAATGCTCCTACTTCTAGGTGAAAGGAAACTTAGCAAGATGGTAGGGGTCATCGCAAGGCACAGATTCGGCGAAATGCAGACTGTTGAGATGCTGGAATATTATCTATGCAAATGCCAAGCCTTCAGCCGGGTGAGAAGGTACATATTCCACAACTCCCAATATTGCAACTTTACAGACATTGGGCAGATGGAATGGAAAAAAATCATGTTTTTAACAAATCCACTGAGATGCTGGATAAGGCTTAAATTGGTTATAACACGGAAGTACAATAGGTCTAAGGAAGGCTGCCGCACTTACCGCCTGCGGTTCGTTTCTTACCCTGACTTTAATCCTTGCTAGTTGAAAGAGTATGAAGTTATGCCAAATGGTTTTGGTGTGGACAGTTTTTGTTTTATTCCTCTGTTTATCCCTTCCAGAATTTAGTAACCTTGCGAAGTATTTTTTAGACGTGTGATTTTCAATAAAGGAACACGCGGACAACAATTGAAGCTGAGCCCAACGACTTTTTGGAAGATTTTTCGGAAGGATCTTGGTTTGCAGGTTTCCAAAATCTAACTAGTCCAAGAAATAAAGCCGGATAAACTTCAAGCACGTCGCACGTTCGGTAAATGATGTCGAAACGAGATGACCATTGATGTACATTTTCACAGAAAGCCAATGGGGAGCGCTATAAAGCCATGATTAATGACTTTTTCTTGCATGAGGTAAAGAATATTAATGTGGGTGACCTTTGGTTTCAAAAAGACGGGCTCACATGCCATACACCCAACGAAACAACAGATTTGTTGAAGAACACTTTTGGTGTGCATACCACTTCGCATGGTGGGCCTGTGGCGTGGCCTCTAAGATCGTGCGATTTAAGACCGCTAGACTTTGAAAGACAATATTCACCGCGTTAATGCCGACATACAGTCCTAATTACTATAACAAATGTTCGAAAGTTGGGACTCTCGGCATAAATTTATTTAAGCCAACCGCTACAGTCCCTTATCTTTATAATAAAGTTTGGCCATAACAGTATATGCATTTTATATCTTCTTGAAAACCACATGTCTAAAAAACACCCGTTATGCGAAATTTCATATGTTGGCTGGCTCAGCTAGACACCGTAACGCCGCACTTCTCCATATAATCATTGTTTGTCGCAGTCCAAACTTCACGCATCTTCGAGTCGGCAAAATGTTTGTTTACCAATGGGCACCAAATAATTCGTAGAGCTAAATTGTTGAAGGCTTAAAATCAGAACAAGCCGAAGCTTAGTTCTTAAATGAATATGAATATGATGTGAAGTTTCATTTCAATCTTTCAATTCATTCTTTGTTTACAAGCCATTTAGTGTCGCCGTGTCACAGTATTTTTTTACAATGAAAAAAATGTAATATCGTGCAGTTATAAAAAATTATTTAGGGTGTAGCACGAACGAATATTAAAAGTGTATAATGAATGTTCAACTAGATTTAGAACAGTAGAAAGATGGCCTTGAAGATGATCCAGATGAAGGACGTCCAAAAATGCACCAACATCGGAAATCATAGCCAAAATACAGAATATGGTTTTGGAAGATCGTCGATTGACTAAGAGAGAGATTTAGTAGAGGCTCTACACATCTCATTAGGCAGTGTGAGCCATATTTTAAGTGAAATTTTGGGATTTAGAAAGCTGTGTGCACAATGGGTACCGCATTTGTTAAAAATGGAACAGAAATACTATACATTCAAATGCGACTTTTCAGCAACATTTGGAGCGTTTTCAAAAGGATAAAGTGGATTTTGTGCGTCGATTCATAACTATGGATGAGAATTGGGTCTTTCACCATGATCTTGAATCCAAACGAGAGGCTAAAGAGTGGTGTGAACCTGGTTGTTCGGTTTCGAAACGAGTTCGCGTCCGGAAATTGGTGGAGAAGGTTATGGCATCAGTTTTTTGGGACGAGAAAGGAATTTTGTTTGTGGATTACTTGCAAACTGGTAAAACAATTAATTCTGAATATTATTGCAACCTTTTTGACTAGTTGAAGGAAAAAATTCGTGAAAAAACCCCCGTTTACAAAATAAAAAAATCCGTTTTAATTAGGACAATGCAAGTGTCACAAGACCATTTTGACAATGGCTAAATTCCATGAATTAAAGTTCGAATTGTTGGAACATTAACCGTTTTCACCAGATTTGACCTCCAGCGACTTCTATTTGCTTCCAAAACACAAAAAATTTATGCGTTGCAAGCATTTTTCATCAAATGAAGTGGTCATTCTCACTTCAGAAGTGGGATCCACAGATTGGAGGATCGTTGGAGCAAGTGTATTAATGTTCAGGGAGCTTATACTGAATAATAAAGTGTATTTTGAATTAGAAAATTGAGTTTTTCTTATCAAACAACAAAACTTATTGAACAACCTGGTATGTTCATACATAGTTCCAGCAACGGAAAAGGATTTTAGCTAAGACTAATATATCTGTGATCCAGTCTAGTTGAATTTCTATACAATCGAGTGGCTGTTGTACTTTCAAAAAAGCAGATTTTTAGACAGCATCCTGTTTTTGTTTCACATCGCACACCCTAATGTTCATGGTCATTTCAGTAATGACTTTTTCTAATTGAATTACATTTTTTAGCTCAGCAAACTTTCATTTCATAAACTGTTTTCTCATTTCCTTTCATGCTGACGAAATAATCGAAATCAACGAAAATGTTCAACGACTAACGAAACAACCAACCAAACGACAAACATATCGATGCGACATTACCATTGTTGTTGGCCGTTGCGAATGGCGGGCGAATGCAAATGAAAATGGGAAATTATATAAAAAACACACCTACATACATAAATACATAAACGAACAAATAAATGCAAATGCGCGCAAATAGAAACGTTTCCCGGCCGATAACTTTGCCGAATGGAATAATGGACATCCGCTGGGGTTGCGAACCGTACACGCATATGTTTTAGTATTCGACATGGGCAATTTGGAAACATTTCAGGTTAGTGAATGCCGACATGAAAAGTTTCATATTTTTATTTTAAAGGTCACCTAAATTGATCACGTTTCTTTTATCACCTTCCCACAGTACTGCCGCGCAATGAGAGAGCAAATATTGGATAGTTTTAGTCATCGAGATTTTAGTATAATTGTAATTGGTAATAAATACGACACGGTCACCGAGCTGCAGGCTACTTCACAGGTGAGTGGTTATATACTCAGCTTAAGCTACATTCTCTTAAATCCAATCATAGCTGTTTTAACTTATACCAGATATGTATGCACTTGAGCTTAAGTGTTTCAAATGCTCAAAACACTTTAATTTTTAATACCTAATTGAATTTCGATGGCATTGCAGGAACTAAAGGATATCTCCACACTGGTGCGCAAACATTGGCGTTGTGGCTATGTGGAATGCTCTGCCAAGTAAGTACTCAAAGCTAATCGAATCAGAGATATTTATTTAAAAATATTTACTTTTTGTTATTATTTTAAATCTATTTTATTGCCTTTTAGACATAAGTTATTGATTTCATATTTCATATAACTACTATAAAAGAAATTAATGGGGCTTCACAGGGGAACACAACTAAAATTTTATGTAAACATAACAAATCAATTGAAAAGTCCGAGGTCTACCGTAAAACCCATTTTTTGGCAAAATTGGTTTTTTTTATTCAACATAGATCTTTTCAAGTGTGATACACTGATTATAGCGATCATTCAACTTTTCGATATCATTTTTGTACTGCGTTTCAAATAGGCCTCAGTTTCGGCCTTCACCTGTTCATTCGTCGAAAAATTTTTCTCAGCGAGTATTATTTTGAGATCTGCATTGTCTTGGTCAAACACCCCTTTCTTTTTCTTCAAATTCGGAAATTTTTCGGTGATTTCGTCTTTCAAACGGTTCAATAACTCTATGTAATAGTTGCTGTTGATGATCACGTTCCTTCTATTGACACATCTCGACGCAAAAACTCGTATTTATTACGCTTGAACAGCTCCCAACACTATTCCGAATTATCGTCGTTGTTTCTCTTCAAAAGTGAGTTCGGACGGCTGTATATTTTCCCTTCAAAAAGTAATATTTTATTAACACGCGAAATTCGTTTTGATCCATTCTTTACACAATAAAAAAAGTAGCTTAACTCAATATAATATAATTCATAAATATAACATTCACAAATAAAAAAGCTTACAAAAACAGACAGACGCGTCGTTCGTCATGATGAGTTCTGTTCAGGGTAGAATTAGGCTTAAGAGATGCATTGTAATTAGAGTGCGATCGTCGCATAAAAAGTCCAAAGAATATGAACTTGGTGAATATTGGGTGTATCGGAAGAGCTTTTAACATCACATTGATTTCCGAAACGCCTTTGTCGCTTTTGATATCTTTGAGAAATTTTCTAAGGGATACATGGCAAGTTCAGGATCTCTGAATAACCAACAGTCTAGCTTTTCACTTATCGCTTGACACTTGATGTAAAATATACACCTGAAACAAATAATACTTTTGAAGGCGTACTGTTTGTTTATAAAGATTGAGAAGGGATCAGTGCTGTAAGGAGTTTATTATCAAATTTCGAATACTAAATATATAACATAAAATGAAGAAATTTAGGAAATATAATGGCAATCAAAGAAAGTAGCATAAAATATTCTAGAAATTTTTAAAATAGTAATGTTTCTAACAGATTTTCGAAAGTCTGCACTCAAAATCTCTCGTAGAGATAAAGAGGTGTATTTAATTTAGAAATAGAAATAAAAAAGTTGGAAAAAGTAAAATTAAGCAGACAGTTCCCTTAGTTTCCTAGTCTGTCTGTAATTTTTTTACAAATCATATTTAAATAAATAACATAAGTAAATAAAACTTATAAAAATATTTCAAAATTTAAGCGATTTTAATTTAAATTTGTATATTTCGTACTCTTTCCAGGTATAATTACAAAATTGGCGACGTATTCCGAGAACTGATGGGCTGTACCAGCTCCGGTGCCATTGTCAGCGAATTCACACAATCAACTAGGAATAAAGGGCGTTGCACAATACTTTAGCGTTATCTGCTCAAACTCTTCAAAGAAGGCATATGAGTTGCGGTCAAAGGGTCCAAGCTACAGCTGTATAATTTCGAGCCCATCGCAAAATTTCCCACGAACGAAACGAAAGACTAACCAAATGCCGCCAATTTAGGTAGATATACTTACTTACTTAGGTATGCACCATATAACGGAGTAAAGTCACAAATTCACCTGCAAAAATCAAATTGTTGCAGCTGTTAGCTCCCTTAAGGGCGAATTCATGCTAGTTTATGTGGATTAAAATACGCAAATAGCCAAACAATTTAGAACTTGTAATTTGTAAATACTACGTATGTATATGTAGTGAATTAAAGCAACGCTAAAGTAGATATACTTCTAGAGAAAAAATTGGGAAAACAATAATAAATTTAGCTTAGTATAGAAATTGTTATACAAAAGCAAGTAATTCGCGATTTAGAACTATATATAGCTGAATAAAAGGTATTAGTATACCCATTTTATTTTTCATTATCCGTATAATAAACCGAGAATAGAGTCTAAATTAGAAGCTATACGAATGTTCACTTTTCAATTTGATTTCACTTAGAATTTTAATTAAAATTAACTTACTTGCATTAACGGTAACTATAATAAATTAAGATATATAATTTATTTTCTAATTTAATCTCATTAAGCCATTCGCTCTCAACTGTGCTCTCATGTAAGGTTGACCATATCCTGCTGAGCGACGTAAGCGATGGTGTGAGTAAATTCGAGTTCTCAACGAGAACTTAAGACTTTCCATATGTAAAAAATTAAGCGATCCGTTATTTTAAAATACCGTTACATGGATTCGGACTTATATATCAATTTATTCTAATGACATGCACATGGAGCAACTCTCAAAAATTTTCAAGTTCCATTTCAAATTTATTTATCTCCTAACCAAATTCAAATAGTCCTGATTCTCTTTTGGATAACATGGGAAAATCTCTGACTGTCACTTTTGACCCTATATATTTTTGTTTTTTAGACGTGTGGTTTTCAAAGAGAATTTTGAAAACTTGCACGTGATTTGGGCTCGGTTTGATTTCCTATTTCATAATGAACTGATTTAGTTCAGAGCAACATTTCTAAATCGTGTAAATTCATTACCAAAATAATGATTCAGCTCGAACGACACATCGCTAATTACATCAAATATTCAATCGACTGAATCATCCAGGAAAGTTGGCAATTCCAACAACCATGAATCTGTTTCGCAGCACATTTATTCTAGTGGATAATCCGCAGAATGTCTGTACTGTACGCATTAAAGACGCTATTGTTTCTGTGGAGCCGAATCTCGAAGGATATTAGTTTGTGGGCTTCCAAAGATCAACTCTTACAAAAATTGACAACGGACGACAATCAGGCGCGTCCCACGTTCGATGATTGAGCCCAAAACGAGATGGACACCTATTCCGATTATCACAAGAAAATATTGTTCAGGGATGACGGTCACTTTTGGTTGAATGTGTACATTTATAAACAAATTCGTCGCGTTTGGAGTAATGATAATCCTCAACCCATTGTTGAGACACCATTCGGTGAGTTCTATAGGCAAACGCGCATATTTGTTCAAAAATGAAGTCATCCATAATGCAGTCAATGGGAACCCTTTTCGAGCCATGATTAATTATGTTTTCATACCGAAATTTGGAGGACAAGATATCTCTACTTGCCATACAGCCAGCGAAACAATCAATTTACTGAAGAACATTTTTGCTGAAGGCAACATGTAGTGAACTGCTGGACTATTTTTTGTCGGATTACCTGAAATCACTTGTCTACGCAGATAAGCCCGAGAATATTCAGCGTGTTACAAGCCACCAGAGATTCCAAAAGTCCTGTTTACTTTGGAAAAAGCCTTGTATTGTTGGCATACATCTCAATCGCATTTCGGGTTGAAGCCAGTCGCGTCGATTACTTGTCCTAAATCATTTTTAAAATTTAATAGCAAATCCTTATCTTTATAAACAACATTAAATTATTTAATTGCATTTTAATACTTTTTGAAAACTACATGTCTAAAAGAACGCAATCGAGATAGGAAGGGGGAGTAAGTAGGGGTAAAGAAACAGAAATGCACACTTTTATAGTCTAAAAATTATAATGAAATGACTTCTTCGTTAAATTTCCGACCAATCCTTCAAATTTTTTACTAAATGTGCGATTCAAAATCCAATTTGAAACCATCAATAACTTTAAATTTAGTTTTTTAACAAAGCAATCAATATTAATTTTCAAAATTCCTCTATATCGAGTCCTTACAACAATATTTTGGCTTGAACTCATGAGAAGAAAAGAAGAAAATATTGAATTTTCCAAAACTTGGGATAACTAATGCTCCCAGGTATCTCGAACAACAAAATTGTTGTAAAATATAAACTTGCTAATTTTTTTGAACAGAGAATTTATGTTTCAACGCTCTTAAAGCGAAGAAATCTTATTACAGAACCGTTTTCGCTATTGTTATCTTTCGTTACTAAGCTTCGGAGAGTGTCACATCGAAGTAGCATGAAGAAGGGAAGTCAAATTTATTTGCACAAATCAAATAATAATGGGTTATCCGCATAAGAGAGAGAGTGTTTGAGCTTAACGTTTTAAATTTCATGAACGACTTGCTAAAAACTATTATAAAGCGATAATTGGGATTTATTTTACTTTGAGAGGAGTGCAATGGGGACAACATGTGGTTTCAAGGTACGTTTACTAAACGAACTTTTTCTCAATTACAAAATCTACTCAATCTAATTGGGTAACATTTTTAAAAATTTTTAGACTCTTGACTCGGTTTTACTTTTTTCGTATTATTATGTAATTAAGATTTGTTTGTATTTGACTTTTAAGTTAATTTTCGAAGTAAAGTATTGGTTACTAAACTATGCATGTAATAAATGTCTAATATTTAAAAGTATTTTTCCGTTGGCTATAGTGAAAAACTTTATCCCACCATATTTTACAATAAAAAAATCTTTTAAATAAAAAACTTAAAGCATTATATGGTATAATGTTCATGAAAAGTGATCGTAGTGAGTATGTAAGTTTATATTGTAGGTCTGAAGCAAACTTAAACTGCTCGCACAATGGTCTAAGACGCTAAACCGATTACCAATAAATAAGAACTTGCAGGCATTTGCCACTGAAAATGCAAATAATTTCAGAAAAAATACTTTAAAGTTGTGATCTTTGCAAGAATTACCATAATTAAGTACTCTTGTGAATAGAGAATAAAAAGGAATAGAAATAAACAGTTAAATAAAAATAAAATCAAAACAACAAGTAAGGAAGGGTTAAGTTCGGGTGCAACCGAATAATTTATACTCTTGCAACTTGCAGGAATCAAAGCCAGGGGAACACCTTAAGGTGCAAAACACCAACCAAAGGATCGGACCAGCATAAATGTACGACAAAATTTTGTTAGGAAAACGAAAATCATTATAAATATACATATGTATAGTATATTGGAGTTGGGGGTAGTTTCGACCCGATTTTATCTATTTTTGCCAATACTACATACTATTAATATGCCACATACTAGTAAAATGTTCCCTGAAATTCATTCGTTTTGTGGGCGTGGCAGTGGTCCGATTTCGCCCATCTACGAACTCGTAATTTTCTTTGGCCAAGGAACACGCATACTAAATTTCATCAAGATATTTGCTTTTTTACTTAAGTTACAACTTGCACGAACAGACAGACAGTCACCCGAACTTGGACTTTTCTCGTCATACTGATCATATATACATATATATATATATATACATACAAGGTCTGTCGCAAAAGAAACAGGACTGTTAAAAAAACAACAAAAAATTAATATTTTTCAAAAGTTATATTTTTTTATTCAAAGTAGTTTCCTTGTGCTTCGATACAGCGTTTAGCCCGGTCAATTAGCATTTCAAATGAGTGTTTAAGGTCATTTTTCGGAATGCTCTTGAGAATATCGGTCGTCGCCTTTTGGATAGCTGAAATGTCCTGAAACCAGTGTCCTTTCATGGGCAAATGAAGTTTTCCAAACAGGTAAAAATCACAGGGTGCCAGATCAGGTGAGTAGGGTGAGTGATTAATGGTTAATATGGAGTTTTTTGTCAAAAAATCAGTGACAAGCGTCGACCGATGACACGGCGCATTGTCGTGCAACAGGCGCCAGGATCCTGCCTCACGGTATTATGGTCGAGCACGACGAATCCGTGACAAAAGACGCTTCATAACGCCAAGGTAAAACACAGCATTAATCGTTTGGCCAGGTGGGACGAACTCTCGGTGTACAATACCCTCCGAATCTCAAAAACAAATCAACATTGTCTTTATTTTTGACTTCTGAAGATGACTTTTTTTCGGTGACTTCTGATCGTTACAGAGGTCCTCATGACCTTCTTGGAATCGCTTAAACCACTCATGCAGATTACTACAGGATAGGCTCTGATCACCATACACTTTTTTCATCATTTTAAATGTTTCAGTAAACGTTTTCCCAAGTTTTAAACAAAATTTAAAATTTGCTCTTTGTTCAAAATGCTTTTTACGACCGATGACCAAAAGCTGCTGTCACTTTTTGATCGATAACATCGATTGTAGTTATCCAATTGTCCTAAATTTTTTACGAAATGTCAACAAGAGGTCAAACTTTTTATTTCATATACCCGAAACAGTTATATTTAAAAAGTTCTGTTTCATTTGCGACAGACCTTGTATATATAGCCGTATATCTATCTCGCTTAGTCTTAGGTGATACGTACAACCCTGAGGTGAGTAAAACTATTATACTCTGTAGCAAAACGTTGCAAGAGTATAAAAATTAATAAAATACATTTACTAAATACACATATGTTTGGATATCTTATGGAACCCCATATTTAGGTACGCATAACGCAACACACATACAAAGAAAACGATCAGTTATAAAGGTAGATATGTATTTATTTGTAATTAGCGGTAAAAACGTTGAGACAAACGGCAAATTTAGTGAAGTAAAATGAACGCACAAATTATGTGTTATTACTGTTAAAATAAAAAATTAGCGAAAATATTTGAAGAATATTAACCCTTAGGAACACACATAAGCACTCATAAAAGCAAATAGAGGTTGAAAACTTCAAATAATTTTAGAATTCGAATATTGAAATAGTTTTTAGCACACAAAAAATAAATTAACATACACACATAAATATACATAGCTGTATGTAATATTGTTAGGTTAACTAAAACAATAATACAATTAGGTTTTAACGAATTTCGACCCACTGTACATAGCACAATATAAACAATAACAAGCAAATAAAAAACAACAGCAACATTTTACAGTGTTACCGGTGCATTCAAATAAAAAATAATAATCCTTGAATAAACGTGAACCCTTGAAGGCATGATTTTAGACCCCAAGTACTTTCAGATAATTATTTTTTATATACTAGCATATAAACGAGTTAATAAATGTAAACAAATTAAGGCTGAATTTGTATATATGTATACACATATTAAGTGAAAGGTATTAGTTATACAAAAAACAAAAACAAAAATATAAAAAATAAAGGTGAAATACTAAATTTAGACACATATTTAATGAGTTAAGTCGAAATTAAAATTCACAGAAATGAAAAGATTAAAAAAAAAAAACATAAAATAAATAAATAACCAGGAAACTAAAAACATAAAATTATAAAAATATGATACATCTTTACTATGAGATTATACTTATAATATTTAAGTATAATTAAAGCAAAAATAAACAGTTATTTAAAAAACTATGTACGCATATGAGAAGTAGGCTATTTCTGAAATATTGGTACGCAGCAAGGTTCCACCTAAAAGGATCGTTACACACGTCTAATGAATTTCAATTATTACATTTATATAATTATGTATTAATTCCATTATGATTTCACAATTTATTTTACTCATTTGAATTTATGGTGAGTTTTTTATCTATTCGTATGCAAATAATTTAGGCCCCTATTATGGTTTTCAACCCAACTGCATTTTGATTGAAGTTTTGAAATTCAGTATTATCGATATCAACTCAACCCGTCAAAAAAACTTCAAAGTTTTCTGGTATTACTTGTAGTAATACTCAAACAGAATTGGGTTGATCTGAAGATCTGAAGTTGAAGTTCTTCATTTAACTAAATGGAGTTGAAAACCGTAATAAGGGTTTTAGAAGGAATATTGCCTATCCTTATGTTAGTGTTGACGGTGTTACTAAATTGGAAGCTACACAAGCTTAGCAACAACTGTGCGACCTTCATTTGAACTTCACATCCGACACAAGAGGGCGGACATGGATTTAAGTTTTTAACTTCTATGGTCCTTTTTCAAAGTTTTGGAAATTATTTGCACGTTTCGGTTATTGAAGGCAATATTAAATACATATTAAATTGCCTTCAATTCAGTCCGTAACGGTATTTATAGAGATGGAGGATGGAATCGCGTTTGATGGATGGAATGAATCGCGTTTTTATTTTAGTAAATAAAACTGCAGCTCAAACCATTTTGGTCAAAGTTAAACTCAAAAGTTCAAAGAACTAAGTAGAGATCGTTCGGAATTCTATCTGGCAAAACACCAAGTGTAACTCAATGGAACAGAAACAATTAGCCACCCCTGTAATTTGGTTGATAGCGCCAAAAAGACTCTAATAAACTCATTGACTTTTTTTACAATTTTTAGCTATCGTTTTCATATCGCCTAAAAGCAATATATGGCAGCTTGAAAGGAGTTATTTTAGAGTTATTGGTAACATGCCCTACGTCTCAAGAAATTCCAAAACGTAACTCATCTCCCATCTATGAGGCGTTTCGCTCAAGAGAGAACCAAAGTAAGTGTTTGTGACTTTGTGAGTAGACTTTTAGCCCATTATTCCAGAATAAATAACTTCTACTAAACCAAGCACAAATATCGTAAAAGATCATATAACAAGAAAGATTGAAGATGTAATTTCGATTTTAACGTAGCGGTTTATGGATTAGTTAAGTAATATTTAATTTGTATAGTTCTTTCAGATGAAGATGCTTTAGATAACCCAAAATTTTCGATCTAACCCAAGGTTTAGGTTTAGATTACATGGCTAACCTTTCAGGATGGCAAAGAAATAACGCTTAGACTATGCGTTCAGCATGAGGCGTTTCGCTCAAGAGAGAACCAAAGTAAGTGTTTGTGACTTTGTGAGTAGACTTTTAGCCCATTATTCCAGAATAAATAACTTCTACTAAACCAAGCACAAATATCGTAAAAGATCATATAACAAGAAAGATTGAAGATGTAATTTCGATTTTAACGTAGCGGTTTATGGATTAGTTAAGTAATATTTAATTTGTATAGTTCTTTCAGATGAAGATGCTTTAGATAACCCAAAATTTTCGATCTAACCCAAGGTTAAGGTTTAGATTACATGACTAACCTTTCAGGATGGCAAAGAAATAACGCTTAGACTATGCGTTGAGCCCTTTGTGGCTAGATATTAGCTATCGGTAATGTGCTCTGAACCTATCACAAATCTGCTCAGTTTTTTCATTTATATTTTTGCTATATCATATGGATATCTAAGATGTATGAGACCCATGAGTGCTTTGGCCTTGTTCTGGCAAAAACGGGACCTTCGAGGAGAAATTATTAAGATGTATCTTTCTCATCTTCTTCCAAACAGCTTATGAAGATGGCATCAGGTAAGATGTTCAATCATACTGCAAGAATCCAGATGGGGCCGTGTCCATTTAAAACTTCTATAACGATTGGAAGGTGGATTCTGATGATTGCGAAGAGCTCCCTAGACCTCTTCCGTTTTATCCCAGGTCAGAAGGGCCTTGCACAGCTGGTGGTAGTTGAGGTCTGAGGCCTGTGCAAACTATAGATAGCCAACGATGTCACCCAAACAATTTAAAGCTTTTTGATGTTTTCGTCCAAACTCAATCCGAACTGAAGAATTAAGAAATTTGCAACAATTTAATCACTAATAGTCCTAACTTTATATATAATGACATAATTAACTAATTATGCAATTAGTATTTAATTGGCATTAAATTGATATGAAAGAAAAAATACAGAATCATCGATCATCTTTTTAGGCAGCTAAATGGTTTTGCTAAAATGTGTTTGAAGACTAAACACGATGAGTCCTAATTGTCTAAATTAATTGACTTATTTAAGAATGGTAATAGAATAATATCCCCTTCATAAATTTTATGTGATATTTAAGGTATTGAGAAAAGAGGCAAATTATTATTTTATAAAAATCTATTTTATTTTATAAAAATCTATTTAATAATTTTACGAAAAAGATGAACAAAAAAATCGAAAGAAATTAATTGCTCGCAAGTTTTTCTTAATTTTGCAATTACAATATTAATTCTTATACTTTTGAATTGAAAAATGATTCGAAAAATTGTTGTTGTTTAAAAAAATTAATTAATTAAATAACATAATTACGATCAAGTAAATGCTGCGGACCTTACTCAGTGTTGTTTGATGAAAATATATAATATTATATTGTATATAATATATAACGATGAAAATAAATGAATATATACAAATAAAAGTATTAACTAATAAATATAAACAGTGAATGCTAGGTGTCATGCTAAACGTGTTATTGTTATTGTTATATTGTAGACGTATTGCTAGATTGTTGCGTTGTGTTCTTACAAATTGTATTATTTCAAAATATTTGAAAGATTCGTCAAAATGGCTGTTAATTTTGAAAACATTTGCTAATATAAACAGAGAGTAATGTAAAAACTAAATAAATATGTATAATAAATAAGACACATAAGACATAAATAACAAAAATAAATTGAAGCTTAACATATGGCAAAAAGTATTGTTAAGTTTAGAACGGTTAAACCCAAAAGTGAAGGGTTAAGGTGAAAAAGTAAATTCGAAGTATTAATAAAAAAGTAAAAAAAAATATTAAAAGTAAAAAATAAATGAAACCATACAAGAAATGCCTAAAAATTGCAAGTGAAATATTTATAAATATATTGCGAAAATATTTAATAGTAAATTGATTAAAAGATTTTAATAAAAAATATACACGCATAAAAGTGCTAAAGCTTACATAAAAGTATTTGAAAATAAATAAAAAATATTAATTAATTTCGCTTCAGTCCGCTGGATCCATAATGTTGCTTCAAGTTTGTTAAACGCGCTTTTGCAAAAAAAAAACAAGAAATGATGATAAATATATATATATACACACGGTATATAAGTATAATACAGTTATGCATACATTAAAATACCGCAAATCAAATGTTGCAATACTTTTTACAACACAGTTTTGCTCAAAGCCAATCAACTTTATATAAATTTATTAGCAAACAATGATTGCAAATGAAAGAACAAGAAAACAAAAAATTATTCGAAAGCTTACGTCTGATTTTCAATTAATTATAGCTTAAACGTTGCATTGCTATTGCGTGGCAGCACGCGAGTACGCACTCAATTTGCACAACCAATCTTCGTACATACATACAGCGTACAGTTGAGTTCAAAATTATAGAACTATTTGGCAAAGCAAGAAAAAACGCTAACTTCGTTTGCCACAAAGCCATAATACCCTTCACAAATTTAAAGTATTGCTTACAGGAACTTGGTTTTTATCTGTTAGTTTGTATAGCAGCTACATATGTATATGCTAAATAATCTCTTCTTAGACAATGATCCATATCAAATTTCTTGAAGATATCTCGTCAAATGGAAAAACTTTCAAAATAAGCACTTCCGACCTCCCAGTTTGTAAGGGGCAGATATATTTTATATAGTGATCCGATATCGGCGGCTCCGACAAATGAGCCGCTACTTGGGAAAAAAGGACGTTTGCAAATTTTCAGCTCAATATCTCAAAATTAAGAGATACTAGTTGGGATATATAGAGACATTCGAACCTGGCTAAATCGACTCAACTCTTCGCTTGGAAAATTTAATCCTATTCAGGATATAAAAAAACTGATCAAGTTATGACACAAACTCGATTGTATTGTGTATTGCGTTGGTGGATTGCCTGAAAATGGAGGCGAAGGACTGCCAGCCCACAGGCGGCGGCACTGAGGCCATCATTCGGCGCATTCTTATTTCCAAATTTGTAATAAGTTAAACCTTATCCATCAACTCAGTGATTTTTTTTAAATAGCTACATTTTTTTACTCCAGCTTAAAGAAGCTGAATGGTCTAACGTAACTTAGGAGAATTGTGTTGCTGACTACGTCCGAGCTAGCCAACTCATCTGCCTTTTCGTTTCCTTCTATTCCTATATGACTTAAGAAATCCAAAAGTTGTCATAAATTATTGCGTAAGGCAGCGGTACAATCTCCGAACAATTCAGTTCAGATCAGACTATAGGATATAGCTGACATATAAACTGAGCGATCAAAATCAAGTTCTTGTAGGAAAACTTTTTTATATGTGAGTGCTTCATTGCAACCGAAGTTAACTTTTTGATAATTAAGATTGAGACTAAAGAAAAGAGAGTTTGAACGACAGCATGGAACGACTTTTCCTTTATAACTTTCCCTATGACAAAAAATGCTTCACACTGAAGATATGTAAGTCCGAAAGACAAAGAGTTCGCTGAATGTCATCAAACTTGAACATGTTTCTGGAACAGTTAGGATAACCCCTAATGGGTTTAATTATCAGTAATTTTCCAATCGTTCTTAATATTTGGAAAGCAACTGTATAAAGTATTATATACTTGTATATGAAAATTTAGGCAACAAAACCGACAATTGCGCAGCAATTAAAAATATTTCACGCGAATACAACCAAGTAAGTAGTAAATTACTTAAGCAATAGATACAGACAAAATAACATATATTAAAAAAATAAATAATAATTAAGTGATAATAAAGTTCACAAGAATAGATATTTCTAAACGAGTTTATACTTCATACACAAACAAAAAGCTTAAGTCATAAGTAATATGTAATAAATTGAGAAATCATAAATAGAGAACACGAAGTTCAAGCCAGTGTTACATAATCTTAAGTTGTAGGCTTCAAATGTTGATTAAGAAATTGCGGTAAAAAATTACAAAACAAATCACTGACCATTATATAAATGCTATTGTGAAGCAAAGTTAGTGAGAAATAATAAAAATGAAGTATTGCAAAACAAAAAACAAGAATGTTTGTAATTGGATGAAATTTTTTTTAATATTTATGGAAAAGTAAAGTTTGGGCCCAACAGAGCATTGATTATCTCGAGAACTATGGATGAACACGTAGAAAGTCATACAACTTTCTTCGCTTTGCGTGACAATTATACTTTAATAACAAAGCGAGAAGAAAACAAAGGGTATCCCAGAATGAACGATTTGCTTTCAGTGTTATGTAGGTAAAGTGGCTGGCTCAGGACGCACCTAGGCCTTTAAGAGTTCCATTGCGTTACCACTGGGACTCAAGAGCATTCACTCTATTGGCTCCTCTCTGAACCATCCCGCGCTACTGATGAAGTTCATAAGCGTGAAAAGTTTTATCTGAGCATCCTCCGAGATATCGTCAAGTAACCCTCGACCGATAGTTATCATCTTTGCTTCACAGTTATCAGGAATATCACTATGTCCTGAAATTCATGGCAGGTTAATCGTGAAATAGGTTGCAGATCCTCCAAGAGATTTTTCACTAACTTAGAGGAAACCTAAAGAGACGTCAGTTACCTCAAAACCGCCTGTCATTTTATATATATACATTGATATATAACGGGTGATTTTTTTGAGGTTAGGATTTTCATGCATTAGTATTTGACAGATCACGTGGGATTTCAGACATGGTGTCAACGAGAAAGATGCTCAGTATGCTTTGACATTTCATCATGAATAGACTTACTAACGAGCAACGCTTGCAAATCATTGAATTTTATTACCAAAATCAGTGTTCGGTTCGAAATGTGTTTCGCGCTTTACGTTGTTCAGCGATGAGGCTCATTTCTGGTTGAATGGCTACGTAAATAAGCAAAATTGCCGCATTTGGGGTGAAGAGCAACCAGAAGCCGTTCAAGAACTGCCCATGCATCCCGAAAAATGCACTGTTTGGTGTGGTTTGTACGCTGGTGGAATCATTGGACCGTATTTTTTCAAAGATGCTGTTGGACGCAACGTTACGGTGAATGGCGATCGCTATCGTTCGATGCTAACAAACTTTTTGTTGCCAAAAATGGAAGAACTGAACTTGGTTGACATGTGGTTTCAACAAGATGGCGCTACATGCCACACAGCTCGCGATTCTATGGCCATTTTGAGGGAAAACTTCGGACAACAATTCATCTCAAGAAATGGACCCGTAAGTTGGCCACCAAGATCATGCGATTTAACGCCTTTAGACTATTTTTTGTGGGGCTACGTCAAGTCTAAAGTCTACAGAAATAAGCCAGCAACTATTCCAGCTTTGGAAGACAACATTTCCGAAGAAATTCGGGCTATTCCGGCCGAAATGCTCGAAAAAGTTGCCCAAAATTGGACTTTCCGAATGGACCACCTAAGACGCAGCCGCGGTCAACATTTAAATGAAATTATCTTCAAAAAGTAAATGTCATGAACCAATCTAACGTTTCAAATAAAGAACCGATGAGATTTTGCAAATTTTATGCGTTTTTTTTTTTAAAAAAGTTATCAAGCTCTTAAAAAATCACCCTTTACATTGTTGTGAGCACACTCCTTGTCAGAATAAGAAGGCTTTCTTTAATTGCTGTGATCTCCGCTTGGAATACACTACTGTGATCTGGTAGGCGGGAGACGAATTTGGTATCTACTTTAGCATAACCGCCTCGGTTATCTATCGCCCAATGTTCTTCACAGCCTAGTGTATAATCCATCGTGTGATTTTCAGAGCTGCTTGGGAAGTGAGTATCCATTAGCAGGCCTAAGGACTCTGCACTGGATACCGTCCGAGTTTGTTTTGGCTTCTGAAGGTAACCATTGTTAGCACCGATTGCGCCATTGGTTTCCTAAGGCGAAACGTTTCGTCCGTACTCTCGATATCATTATACGTAAAGCTCATAAGCAGTTACTGCACTGGATACTAAAGTAACCCTTTCAGCCGATCAACTATGCACTATCCATACAGTCCAACAGAACAGTTAATTTAGTAATTGACTACGTCACGAGGCCTTTAACTGCCATATACATACCTAATTTAAAAGGGAGTCGAAGTTAGAAGTTATGAGTAAAAATATTGAAGTTTCACTTGTTATGCTCGTCCAAAAAAAAAAAAAAACAACAAAGGGTTTAAGTGAATTGTTCTACACAAATTTTATTTACATAATATTTTAGCTAAATATGCTATATACTCGTAAATATATTGGCATACATATGTACATAACAAAAAGGCTATAACGTTCAACAACTATTAACAGGTAATGCACTCCTCACTCAATCACAGTGATTGATCATACACTTGACCAGCGGGTTCATGGGCAGTTCAGCGTCACACTCAAAAGCCGCCTCGAACTGTGGCATATTCATGAAGCTTCTATTGATCAGTAGGCTAAACCAATCGTCATTACGTCCACAATGCAACTGCGCAACGGCATAGAACATAATACGTTTCGAAGTCAATTGGAAATGTTCCAGCACGAAATCCTCAGCAAAAGCGAAAGATTCGCCCTCTAGCCAGAAGTCATAATCCCTTAAAGACTCGACAAAAGCACGATAAAACCGAAAAAGCTCGGCAACTTGTGATTCGCCCAGCATTTGATAAATCGACGCAACTTCGTAATTCAACAGTGATTGTCGTTCCAAGCAATACACGGCCGTGTAGTAGCCATCTGAATTGTACAGCAAATCCGATTTATGCCACAAATCAAAACCCAGTGTAGCGAAATAATGGAATAACGGACGTTGCAAAGACAAAATAGTAAAATGCAGAAAATTGCGCAAGAAATATATGGGATGATTGTAGTCTTCAGGGTCAATAAAGGCGGTGAAAAATGTGTTTCTCAGCTGACGACGACGCAAAGTCACCAAATTGCCATAAAAGTTGCCTTCCTCGAATTTGTCTGCTGCATAGATTTCCGTTAGATTAGCAGGATCTAAGTAAGTTTTAGCATATGTGGTAAGGAGGCGCGGCAAATTGAAATCACTACGTTGTAGCTTCGTATATAAGAAGCGATCCCACTGTTCCCCCAAGAGCACAGTGCGTCGTTGCTCTTGGAAACGTGTAGTGTGATAAAGATACGTGGCCAACGCGACTTTACGACTAAAATGCGCATTGAACACGTCCCAATTCCAGTACTCGGAGAGCAGCAGCGCTTCGAACTCTTCCGTGAGCAGAAAACAATCTTCGTAACGTAGCGTCACGTATGCCTGCCAAAGAACAAAATTAAAGAGTACGCTTGGGTGAGTCGAACGTATGAGCGCAGCGGTATTCTCTAGGCGCTCCTCATCGGTAATTATTTCACGTGCGATCCACACATCATTCTCGCTGAAGCGCAAACTTCTATAATAATATTTAAAGTATTTCATGTAGCTAAACGAGTTTAACGTTGAATCGTCGTAACTGCCATTACGCCCGCCTTTATCACCGTCTAATTCGGCATCAAATGGTAATTCACCGATGAGCACACGACAAAATGCGCGCAACTCACTGGCGATCACCTGCGCCGCCTGCTCGTCGCCGTTGTCTCGAAAAGTCAACAACTGCGCTTGCCAATCCGCCAACGTTTCGCAGCGTACATCTTGACGTGCTCTAACCGGCGCCACAAAGACTGTAGACTCTGCAAAGAAAATGCGCACGAAACTCGTAACGCCATGCGCCGCCAACTCTGCGGCCAACTGCAACCAATCTAAGTAGGCGTGTTGTGCCAGTAAATAGTCCCATTCATGACGCAGCAACGGCCACTCCCTATAGAGCCGCGCATTCTCCGCGAGGAAGGGTATTTCGCGTAACATGCGACGCCATTGAGAAAGCGGACTGCGACCGTACAACTTATTCTTCTTTTCGCGTTTCTTACAGGAAACATAGAGCGCTGCGAGCAGCCGACCTGGCGGTGTGCTGAAATTCGCTTTATTACGCTCAAAAAAATGCATACGGTCTTCGTAATTATATAAATATGGAGGCACTGTCATCGGCTTTTCGGCGATATCCACACTCAGCTGCAGCTCGTCACTCAGCGCTTCGTTGTAGTAGCCGCAAGCGTGCGCAAAGAAATCTTCACACGGATCTGCATCCTCGTCGAGTATGTTAAGCATGTGAGTGAGCTGTTCGCGATAAAGACGCGAGACTGCGTGTCCCGTGCGCACTTTCGCTTCGGTCGTGTGACATTGGCCGCCTTGTTGAACTAAAAATAGACACAGTAGAATAAGAAACCGACGCGGGCGCGTTTCATTCATCTTTCGATGATATCGCGTTGCTTTCGCAAGTCGAACTGATTTTCGCAAATATGCAAAAAGTCTAATATTTGCCTAATCGCGAAATTCTTTAACGTGTTGTTATTGTTATTTAGTTTTGCTTATATTTAAGTTTTTTTTATTAAACAGTGATAAGAATAATTTGTATTGCCAATAATGCAATGATAATATTGAATCACACTGAAAATAGGAAATATACATATATACATGCCATTGTACATATGTATATGGCATGGAGCAAAATCACTGCACTTGACCTTAAATAGCGCGAAGCTCAGTGTCGCCAAGACCCTCTCTCTATCTTTGGCGCTCACTTATAATAAAACAAAACAAAATACTCGGGAGCATATATGTACATATGTATATTTTATTTACACTCTCATAATTATTGATAAAGTGCTGTGAACTCAATATTTTATTAATTTAAGATTAACCTTTTGATCTCAGCAACAACTACGAAGCTTGTTTCTCTCGCAAAAGTATCAATAAATCTATACAAAAGAGGGCGGAGCGATAAATACATACATAGGTACTCGAACATAGCTTACAAAAGAAATACGAAAATGTTGTAAAACCAGCGATGCCTTGCTCAGCATACTTTCTTGCTTCTTTTACCTCGATACACTTGACCCAACTTCAAGTAGCTCAAAAAGAAGACTTCTGGAGCGGCAAATTAAGCCGCGATATTATTCTCAGTTTACTCAAATTCGCCGGCTTTCCTTGGCATATTTCGGCATAGTAAAGCCCTTTGGCCATTTTCCCTGCTGCAAGTTAACAATGTAAAGTACGCCTTGTGATTTCGAGAAAAGAATGACCATCTTCTTCGAATCAGCGTCGCGGCGTCTCCTATTTGTATCAGTAATTCCATGGTTCGTCGGCGGCAACCAAACGGAAACTCCTTCGGATTGCGTGAACAGCAACAAGCATTCCTGTGAACGCGTCTCATGATCGTGGAATTTTGACAAGTTAGCAATTTGCAGAGTACTTGGACGTGCGACCTCACCAAAAACCGATGTGCGACAACGTGGCGAACAAGCCGGCAACACTCCTCCAAATGACTTCAGGAATGTTTTCGCCGTTGCACCAACAACCACAATCATAGACCACAACAACTCAACAGTCACCGCATGTAGCATACTATATGAGCTCTTAAATTTCTCTGCTCGATTTCCTTCCAAAAACTTTTAAAATTTGCTTTTAAAATTTTTCTAATACCGGCGGACGCGTGCGTAACCACGCGAGGTAAAACACAAAGTCAATGCCGAACATTTTAGACCCTCAAAGAATTCACTTGAACAAGCGGAACGGAGCCGATTATTATCCGCCCGAGCATTTCTTAATTCTTTATTAGATACCGACGGCATGAGCACACAAAATTCGTTGGCATGCCACAATTCATTTGGATTTCGAATTTTCAAAGTTGGCTTCAATTCATGTAACGGATCGTTCCACTCTGGCGAAATACAGAGTTCTTAAGTGCAAACAGCGGTGTTACTTATTTAACTATTTTTATTATTGTTTTTTTGTTTTTTAATATATAGGGTAGTCAAAATACTACTAATTACATAGGTATGTATGTGTGTATGTATGGTGTGTGCTTAAACTAATGTTCCACCTGAAAAGGCGGAAGTCAAAAGCATTTAAAAAAGAACGAGTAGATGAATGAAACACGAAAATAAATAAATATAATTACTTTCGTGGATATTTTGAAGTTTTTTGTTTTTTAATGAAATAGTATGGAGCTTATTCAAATGAAATATTGAAGACACGTCAATCATGGGATTAGTAATACTAGCCGTATTTACTTGAGGATAGATTTATTGCCTAGCGTTATCTTGCATACTCAACGTTTCAGCTTATAAATGTAAAATTTGATGGCGCACATTTTAAAGGATAAAAAAAAAAGAAATTACTAAACTAACTACACATTCAAATAGCACGAGTACATGTATAGTCGGCACACATGCACAATTAAAAAACAATTTGCACACACATCTACATATGTACATATGTGTGTATATTGTAAAAAATAGTAGCTAAGTCTTTTTTAAGTGCAACTGGATACCGTAAGTTTGCTTAAAGCTTTAATTTCAACGCGATTAATGGTAAGTTTTGCAAACCCTTCTGTATATTACGCAATACAATTAAACGTTTATTGCTTAAATTAACTTAGAAATTAACTAACTACACGGACGTCGAGTTATCTGCGTGTGTACATGTAAGACGTTCTCACGCATCACTGCTGCTGAATGTCCGACTGCGACTGTAGCGACGTGCCGCCGCCGCCACCATTGCCACCGGATCGCCGTCTGCCGCAGTGAAGTCTGGCCATTTAAGTATATCGAGTAACTTGAGTTTCAACTCCGTGGTCGCCGGACGCTCGGCGGGTTGTTTGGACAGCATCAACTGGAGTAGCTCGTGTTCGTTGGGATAGTTATGTGGAAACTCCTGTGGGTAGTTGCCATCACGGAGCTGGCGCAACGTTTTAATGCGCTCCATTTCGGTGCCGAAGTATACGAGCAGCTCGAAGAAGATCAAACCCAACGAGTAAATGTCCACTTTGAAGTCGTAGTGTTGGCCACGAAGCTGTTCGGGTGACATATACAAGTGTGTGCCGACTTGTTGTGTGTGGCGTGCGCACGATGGCAGACCGGTGGTGTCGCCACACTTTGTCACCATGTTCGGTATGTCGGACATGTCGGTGACGAGTCCAAAATCACCGATTTTTATTTGACCATCTTGTGAGAAGAATATATTACTGGGCTTGAGATCGCGATGTATGAGCCCCTTTAAATGCACATAGTCCACCGCATCGACTATTTGGTGGAAAATGCTGGCGATATGATTCTGCCGTGACTCACAGCGATTTTCGCGCAACCAATCGCGTAGACTCTCCTTGCG